>NC_133795.1:12728467-12963467 GCF_043250625.1 Sebastes fasciatus
GGTAATCTGCATCATTATTAATCCAACAAGGCACTCGTTATACAAGCATGTGTAAAGATCAATTATCCGTTTTGAATTTTCACCTGCCATCAAGGCTGCAAATTGGATAGCTACCTCTAAAATTGCCAACATGCATAACTAGAGTTACACATTTCTCTTTTGCTGAAATCAGATCAACCTTTTTGTCTCCATAATGTCTTTATTCACAGTTATATTTTGTTGTCATCAATGCCAAAACCCTTTTGTAGTTCTATCAATGTAATCACTGTAGGGCTGCAACTATAGCTTGTTTTGTCCAAACAACAGGCCAAACCCCAAATATATTCAGTTTACTATCACAAAGACTAAGAACAACTTTCAAATATTCAAGAGAAGCTGAAACCAATTAATTCTTGGCATTATTCCTTTAAAAACTAACTTATTATTCATTTATTATCAAATTTGTTGATGATTCATTTTCTGTTTAACGACTTATCGATTAATTGATTCATCATTTCAGCTCTAGATTACTGTCCTCAGTGCTTTCACATCTTGATTTTTGTTGGCGAGCCCTAAAAGAGGAAATGGAAATGTACAAAATGCCTATTGTATATTAGATTATATTGGTAGGCAAAGTCAGCAACAACAGTTATGATTTACTCTAGGCATACACCTCATTACCTCCAGACACACTAATATACAGAAAAACAGAAGGAGTCACGGGCCAAACAATAGTAAATTTATGCATAGTTTTCAAGCAGTTACACTGCAAGAAAATCACTGTTTCTACACCAGCGAACCCCATGTGCTATAGAAAATTAGATTTCTATCAAAATAACTACAACACTACTAAACAGTATAACATTTGACATTATAGTAATTTATTGATGTGCCCACATAGTAAAAAAAGTATATATGTATCTGCTGCTCATAAATGTAATTGAAATTAATTCAATACGTTTAAACTCTAATACAGTGTTTATGGCCAAAGTGTCCACTTAAAAAAATTACAATGCAAATGTTAACACATTAAGATGTAACAAACAGAACAGGAAGTAAAACATTGGTTTCCGTCAAGAGGTTAAGACAGAGATAATTTCCCAACATTGAGTCTACATCTAGTGTTTAAACTAGGATGTACAATGTACATACAGTGCAATTTATTAGAAATATGCTCGAGCCATATTCTAGTTTATTATAGCAGCAATAATTCTTCCTAATTTTTGTCTGCACAGATCTGTATTAAAGCATGTATTAATACACCTCTGGTTGTGTCCACAGAGCGGACCAGGCTCTCACCACACTAGCAATGAGAAAGTTCTGCGAGGACAAAGTCTCCTCTTCCCTACAGCCCTCTCAGAACAGGTGAGACACACTCATATATCTTTGTATCTCCTCCTCTTGTGCTGCTCTCATCACTATGTTTCCTCACGTCTCTTCTGCAGGTACATCTACTACTTTGGCGGGTTGCTGTCAGGTACCATCAAAATGAACAGCAGTCCTCTATTCCTCCACCAGATCCTCATTCCATCACTACCAAACTTCCAGGCGGGAGGAGGTCAGTTTTACTCAAACTAATGTTGTATAATAGCTTGCAGTGTAGTTACAGTAAGTCTTAGCTTCACATAGTGAACACAAAGTGTTTTACAGTGTTGAAGGGAAAAAAACAATAAAGCCTTTGTCAGCAAACTCTCCCCCTTTACAGTTTTTCTCCTCAACTTGTTTTCTGTATCTGCAGGTTTTTATCCATTCCTGAAAATCTACCAGTCCTTACAGCTCGTCTACACTTCAGGCATCTTGTAAGTTCATGACAAGTTGTCCAGTCACTGTGTTTTTTCAGCTCACCTCCTGCGGGCAGACTTCTTTCCTTCCCCTGTCCAACTGACAGATGTTGTCTATACAGGCTGCTGTCTGTGTTTAGGTGTAGGTTGGTCTGTGCTTATGTTAAAGTTAATGTTGTTTACCACTGTTTTACCCAACTGAGACATGTTTTTACTGGTTTTATGTGTGTTTTGAGCTGCTGTGGCAGTTGTTTTTTTATTCTGTGTATGTCTGCGTTTGTCCAGTGATCCCCAGAGCTCCAGGGCAAGGAAGCTGTGCGTGACTATGGAGCCAGCGCTTTTATTAAAGGGGGACATTATGGTGAGCAATAGCTTATTGTGCACTGTGTGTCACTAATTAGAAACCTTATTTTGATTTAAACCCTATCCATATCCATCCATACAGTATATCACTGCAATACAACTGCAAAGCCTTAAAGGGATAGTTCGGGTGTTTTGAAGTGGGGTTGAATGAGGTACTTATCCATAGTAGGTGTATTATTTACAGTAGATGACGGTCCGCATGCTCACAGCTTGGAGATACAGACAGGAGTAGTGGCACCGGAGCAAAGCAATACAGTGCTGTGGACGGGGACGGCAGAAAAACATATTTCCGCCACATAAAAGAAAGGCTCATCCCAAAAACTCGATATCCGTTTAAGTGTACGCTATATTTACCACCACTTTCACCGCTTTATCTTTCCGTCAGACTGCCCTTTCCGACGGGGAACTGAACTGAAAGTGAAACTTATCTATTCTCTCTCCAAAGCCAGCAGGCTCAGATGACAAAAACAGTATAGATACGTTTCACTTTCAGTTCAGTTCGCCGTCGGAAAATATTCTAAATATAGCGTAAACGTATATCTTTTTTTTTTACGTGAGTCTTTCTTTTATGTGGTCTAAAACACGTTTTTCTGCCGGCCCCGTCCACAGCAATGTATTGCTTTGCACTGGTGTCGGTCCATCTATCTGTATCTCCAAGCTAGGGATGTGCCCACCGTCATCTACTGTAGGTAATGCACATAGTATGGATAAGTACCTCATACAACCCCACTTCAAATCACCCTAACTATCCCTTTAATTGAAAAAAACATATATTTTTTTTCTTCTCTCCTCACCTTGATGCACTTTTATAACGTTTCCTTCAAAAAGCACTTGATTATTTTTAAAACACTTAAGCTCTAAATCCCCTGTAGACCATGAATATGCATGCTTAATTATTTCTTACGCTGTTTTGCATGCCTCTTTGAGAGGGTAAAAACATTCAGAGCCCTTAGCGACCTAGAAAGACTTGCAAGTACTTTTTTTTGTCTCGGCGGGTAATCAGTTGCCAACTTGCCACAACAGCGACACGCACCAAAGAATATATGATCCAAAGCACATTCAAATTTGATTTACGACATCAACTTTTTTGGGACGGTTCATGTGAAATGAGCCTTTGTATTTAAGTACATCGCTCTCTTACCTGCATCCCTCTCTGCAGGTGAAGTGCTACGACCGGCGGAGTCGAGCAGCAGAGAGGGAGGTGGTGTTCAGAGTCCAATTCCACACCTGCACTGTCCACGGAGCCCAGCTGTGGTTTGGCAAGACTGAACTGGACCTGGCCTGCACAGGTATGAAAAAACAGAGGCTCAATAGTTTCTTAGGAAATGCATGGAATGAAGGCATTACAGAAGAAAGTAGACTGAAGGGTATTTATGCTACATGTGCATGAGGAAAACTATGGTGCTATATCACTGCTGGGAGGTTGTTTAAATTATACTAGTGCTTTACTACACTAAAATATGAATATTGTAAACTAATGAAAGCATAAAAGGAACTTCCTTCTGTATATTTCTATTACTTCCTTGAAATGGTTTACACGGCTGTATAATTCAAGACCCACTTATCTTTCAGTCCATTGTGGTGTTGTGTGTGTATTTTGAGGCAAATATCAAAAGACAGTGTCAGTTTAGATCAAACAGAAATGCTTGTACATGGCTCAATAAGCAGCAGTCTCATGACAGATGCTCTAAGTGCTACATGCTGACGCATGCATACGATGTATAAATAATATTACCCACACTCGTGCACGAAAGGAAAAAACTCATTTCAGATACAATTCTTTAAAGTGTTATGCTTTGTTGATGATCTTTATTTATTAACTTTGGTGTTTCCACTTCACAGAATAAGAGCACTTTCTTGTGAATGTTTTTTATCAGTCTCTGTAGTTACAGCCTGGATATTTTAGTCGCTGCCTTTATGCTCGTTTTTCTGCAGATGACAGGTTCCCTCCAGACGCTACAGTCGAGTTTATCTTCTCCAATGGGCCGGAAAAAATGAAAGGTGAATATTATCACACTGTCGCTGCTTCTCTTGCTTTATTACATTTTCATATGCTTCATAACTAAATGTCTGCTTTCAAAGGTCGAGAATACCGCAAGAATGACGCCTCCATCAAAGTGGACTACAACACCTCGGACCCTGTGGTCAGATGGGATTCTTATGAGAACTTCAACCTGCACCACCAAGACAGCATTGAAAGTAAGAAACGTGCACACACACACACACAGGTGTGAAGAGCAAGTTAAGAGGGTCAAACATCACATCGCACTCCCTTCTTGTTTCTACCAGATATCTTTCATACGAGGGGCCCTCTGGACGGCAGCCTGTACGCCCAGGTGAGGAAGCGCCGCGGGCCGGGCTCGACTGCTTCAGCGCCGTCACCCAACGGATGCCTCACCAGCAGCCCGACTGTCAAGCCTCAAACTCCCAGCCAGCCCCAGCCTCTCCCCTACACCTCTGACTCTAGCCGCTACTCTGATCACCAGGAAGACGCCACTCCGTCCATAAACCGCCCGGAGAGAGAAATCACTGACTGTCCATCGAGGAAAGGAGACGGGGAAGTTGAGGCAAAAGACAAAAGAAGAGGAAAAGAGAAGGATAGAGAGACGGCGATTTTAGATGACGGAGACCCGCAAAGTCCTGGGGGTTTGAGGCGAGAGCAATCGTGTTGCGGTCGAGCAAAGTGTGGCGATGGCGGATGGGAGAGGGAGCGAGAGCCCTGCCTTTCTGACAGTCATTGCCTCGGCCGTTGCAACAGCGTTAAAAAGAATCCAAAAAGCCAAACTCTGCCGGCCTTGCCATCCAAATCCCCGCCTCCCCATTCAACTCATATGGAGCTCTGTCATCGACACAGTGCCCATCCTTTGCCAGAGTTACCATGGGAACGTCCACCGCCACCCCCACCCCTGCCCTGCCTCCTCAGGCCGTGCTACCCTTACTCCACCCCTGAACACACCCACCCACACAGCCACACCCTCCCAGCCTTAAACAGACTCTGCACTGGGGAAGAGTGTCACCTGCTCCATTATTCCAGCCACAATCCGGCCTCTCATCTCTCCCATCAATCACTGCCCTCTAGCCCCTACAGGGAAATGTACTTCAGCTCTCCACCACCGTCCTCTGGTTGCCCCTGTCGGGACTGCTCCAGCAGGCGAGAGCACCAATCAGCCTCCGTTAGAGCATTCCACCCACTGCATCCCGACCAATCAGAAAGCCCACACTGGTCCCAAGGAGTACAACGAACAAGAGAGGCGCCTCCGCTGTGGGAAAGTGAAAATCCATGGGAGGTGGCGAGAGAGGCAGAGTTCTGGCAGTGCAAATCAGCCATGCCAGCTTTCCGCGTCTGCCACTCCACTTTGGATCAGAGTCCAACCCCGGAGCCTAGGTACGCCATCGGGCCTCATCAGGGCTACCCCAGCCCCCAGTCTCTGATGGATGTGCGGGATGGAGCCAGCAGCGGGTACCACACCCCTCCACAGCCCCGCCACTCCTGTCCCTGCTCTCCTTATCAGTCCTCCCCAGCCGAGAGCCACGAGAGCCGGGGCTACGCCTCAGGGTACCACTCTGGATCAGCCTCGCCTTTGCCCGCTAGCAGCCCCTCTCCTGGGAGAGGCAGGCTGCCAGAGACTCCCTCTGGATCTAGAGAACAGCAGCACGCTGAGCATCACAAAGGTGATTGGATAGGTGGTTGGAGATACAGTGGGGATTGTTTTTATTACATTGAAATAACCAACACGTTCTCATCCCAACTCGTCACATGTGGACGCTTTGTCAGACCCTTCGGCGTCACTTTTCGGTCTCAGTAAACGCGTGCTTATTGTTGTGAATTAAACAAAACAAAACCACTTAGTTAGGTTTAGGAAAAACAACATGTTTGGGCCTGAAATGATTACATTATACAGTGAAAATGTGACTGGATGTTGTAAACACGTGACACGAATGAAGAACTGATTGTAAAGTGAAATGTATCACACGGGACATGAACAGCGGTCTCCTGGATGAAGAGCCTTGGGTTTGTTGGACCCATCCACCTCCCATCCCACCCACCCTGTGTGTCTCTTTTGCTCTTTAAACTACGTCACCACAGCACTTTCTCTGAGCGTTTACTGTTGCTGCGAATGGGTTTACATTGTAGATAATGGAAAGCCCAGTGCATCCCATTCCGGCTCTTAAGGGTGCTTTGTGCAGCGGTATCAAACGCAGACGGCCGTAACAAAGTGTCGGTATTTGACGCCCTGGGAATGAGAACGGGCTGGAGTAAAATGCTTGTTCTTCTTATTTTTCTCATTTCTTTGCTCTACCTTCATCTCATCTTGTTTTATCTCACTTCTCGAAGGGGAACAGGCCAAGGCTGATGTGGAGGATGACATATCCCAGGGTTCAGAGGGTAAATCAGACTCTAATGGACAGTCACGCACCCCTGGACTGGACTCTGATCATGACTACACAATCATTGGTAGCAGCAGCCCCACACACACAGAAGACAGGTGGGTGAATATTTTTTAGCTGAAAATAAAATTCATCCAGATTTGTAGCTAATAATCTTATTTCGTCCATTCTTCCTTAGTGTAACTGCTGATAGCCCTCTTCAAAGCCAAGCAACTTCACCACATCTGGAGTCCAGCACAAACAGCAGCAAAGCCGTCACACCAGTATCAAGAGAAACACAAAGCTCCAACATATCTATAAACTCCACAACACCATCAAGTGAGCAGAGTTTGAGCTCTGACGGAGCAGCCAAGATCACAGGAAGTGCAGAGGGATCTAACAAATTACAGCCTTCAAGCTATGCCACCGTCATCATCACCCCGGTCCAAGTGCAGCTCAATGGCTCTGCCCTTCCTAGCGATACCCCATCTGACAGCAGCAGAAGTGTATCCATGAACCCCTCTGCTAGTCTCAGTTCTAGCCCCTCCACCACTTCCCAAAATTCTCCTATTGGCTCCCCAGACCTTCAGACTTCTCCTCAGCGCTCTACAGACGCAGCAGGACAAAGACTGACTCCGGAAAGAGACAGCTCAGCCGACACCAAACCACCATCACCTGTGCCTGACGGATATCACACACCAACCTTTCCCTTAGCATCCTATTACTACCCATTACTAAACGTCCCTCACGTACCATACACTGGGTACACTGCAGTCACCATCCCCGCCGTCCAGCCACCGCTACCTGAGAAGAAACGTCTCTCGTCCACGCCGGGATACCTAAACGGACACAACTCACTATACCGGGGCTCCTCAGCTCCTTCCCCCACGCACCACGTTACTTTCTCCCCCTTGGTGGGAGAGCAGAGACGCGGGTCTTCACAACACAGCTATAGGGAGGAATCAGACATCAGGGTCAATGCGAAGTTTGTCCAGGACAGCTCCAAGTACTGGTACAAACCAGGCATCTCCAGAGACCAAGGTGAGGATGATGAGGGATATGCAACAATCCAATCTTGTTTGACCATTAATGATGAAGTCATACTGTATAATGAAACGTCATACATCATAACAGCAGGGTGACAAAAGACATGTAACCCATATGTTGTCATTGTTGCGTCTCTTATTTCACACGACAACACCCATACTCTAATGCATCTTCTCTACCGTAGCCATCGCTGTTTTGAAGGACAAGGGACCAGGAACTTTCCTCATCAGAGACAGTAACTCCTTCCAGGGGGCCTACGGCCTGGCCCTCAAGGTGGCCACGCCTCCTCCTAATGCCAACATCACCGGCAGCAAAGGTATCCATGATCCAGGGTCCTGGTATTCTGCATGCTGGCTCACTGTCACATCGCCATGCCTCCCACCCGCATACAACAGAGCCATCGATAGTGTTAGTAGCAACACCTGTGCTTTTCCTACTATGACAAGTCAAAATGCCTACTGTGAAAAAGGCCTAAGGTCACATCACACTCCCATTCAACAAACTATGTAGAGAAATTTGATGCCAAATTGTGTACTTCAACGGTTGATTAGTTACATGATTTTCATACATCTATTCAGACTGTTTAAACATCCAAAAATGACTGCTGATGGGTTTGCAAAGAAGATACTTGCCATCAGATAAGTGTAAAAAATCACAGAAAACATCCGATTCGAATCGTACACGTTTTTGTATTTTTGATCATGCATCCTTATAGAATATGTTCTGCATTATACAGTCTGTCTTTATTATCATCCTCACTCCCTCCCTCTCACCCTCCTCGCCTCTCTCCCAGGGGACCCTCTGGAACAGCTGGTGAGACACTTCCTCATCGAGACCGGGCCACGGGGAGTGAAGATCAAGGGCTGTCAGAACGAGTCCTACTTTGGTCAGTTATAGGAGAGACACAACTGCATATATTTCACATATTTTAATTATGTAGGAGATATTGAAATTGATCTTTTTTTTTACTTGTAAACCTAGAGAAAGTGTTTTTATTTACTTCCTTCTCAGTCCCCTGTTATCTTCATTTTAATGTCTTCTAATCCGTCATAATCATCATCTGTGTTCACTTCTTTTCTCTTCCTGTCTTTGTCTCAGGAAGTTTATCTGCCCTGGTGTACCAGCATTCAATCACTCCCATCTCTCTGCCATGTGCCCTTCGCGTCCCAGAAAAAGGTAAAATCACTATCATTACATTTAGATGTCATGATTCTTATTCCAAGACTTTCTAAGACATATTTATTATGAGGGAACAATTCAACACATCAAAAAATAGCAGGTTATTATAACAGCTATATACTGGATCGTCAACAATTTAGACGGTATTGTTATGTAACTGAAGACTATCATGTTTCAGATCTGGTTGGGGAGCTTCACGAGACGCAGAGTGCAACAAACACCAGCACGGCGGCTGATCTCCTCAAACAAGGAGCAGGTAGCACATGGGCTTGTTTTGTTTTTAGTGATTCTGCTGTTACATGGATTTACATAGAGGACATATCACATGCAGTGCAATAGTTGCAGTTCTTAGTTTCAACCTTTTTATTGATGCGTGTGTAATACAGAAAGGGCACCACAGTCGATAGTGGAAAAGCACACAACACCGAGGGATTTTAAGAATGATAAAGAAAGAAAAAGCACAGTAACCAAATGGAACAACCCTCCCACCCACATCCCCCTTGGAAATAATAATAACAATAACCAAGAAAAACAAAGATTTAAAAAAAAAAATGTTAATAAATAAATGAATTTATAGAAATCTAAAAATACTAAATAAATACATTTAAATAAATACACTAAAATAAGTAAATAAAAATAAAACATAAAAAAAAAAAATAATTAATTAATTAAAAAAAAAATATATATATATATATATGTATATGTATATATATATACATATACATATATATATATATATGAAAAAAATAAATATATATATGTATATGTATATGTATATATAGTTTCAGTTCTTACTTTTGACCAGCAGAGACTGCTCAAGCCTCATAGTTTCCCAAAACTATAAGAGTATACATGTTTATGTTAATCCATATTTTCTCATCTCTCTCGTACACAAGCCTGCAACGTGCTCTACCTGAACTCTATGGAAACCGAGTCGTTGACGGGCCCTGAGGCAATCTCAAAGGCAACCAAGTGTACTTTGGCCCTGAGTCCACGTCCAGTGGCAACAGTGGTCCACTTCAAAGTGTCTTCTCAGGGCATCACTCTCACCGACAGCAAAAGAAGGTACAACACTTTCTCATCCCAACTCGTCCCATACCGCCACTTTGTCCCGCCCCTTGGCGTCACTTTATTTTTGGCATCAAAACCACTATAGTTAGGTTTAGGAAAGAACGACATGGTTGGGCTTAAAACTACTACGTTTGAACATTGAAAATGACACTGAATGTTGTGAACAAAGGACACGAACGAACAACTGATTCTAAAGTGAGAGTGAAACTTAAACTGACAAACAATTAATATTATAGTTAATAAAAAACGCCTGGTGCGTTTCATACCGGCGCTAAAGGGTGTCTTGTGCGGCGGTACTAAACGCTGACAAAGCCTCTGTATTTGACGCCCAGGGAATGAGAACAGGCTGGTCTGACACAGTATGTACACCAGTTTGACAGGAAACGTTCTAAATAGGATACTTAAAGCTAATGCCAAAGACAAATGAATCATAATATTGTTTGTGTGTGTGTCCAGGCTATTTTTCAGGAGACACTACCCAATCAACAGCGTGACTTTCAGCAGTCTCAACCCCAAAGACCAGAGGTAGGTCACCGAGACATATGACAGTATGATTTAATTAAAAAAAACTATATATGCTTGTACATGTTACTGCTGATTATCTTTAGTAAAGGCAGTGACATCTGTGTGCTTTCTGCTGCTGCACAAATACATCCTGTATTGACTTATATTTTGTAAATATAAGTTCTCTGTGATTTGTCTGGAGAATGTGTTTTGTCATTCATGTTTTCCTACGTTTATGTCTCCGTGTCTCTATTTGTGTGCCCGTGCTTCAGGTGGACTAATTCTGATAGCACGTCAAGCAAGTAAGTGCTTGCTTCTCTGTGTTTTTCTTGGCGAATGATATTACCGACTGGTACAGTGTGCTACTTCGCATGGCAGTTAATCACAATCAGATTTGTTGCTCAATTGGGTTTCTTTCAGTGTCAATTATTATTATAAGCTCTCCCGTCTCTTGACCTCTCACATCTCCTTTTTGCTGCAGGATGTTTGGCTTCGTGGCGAGGCGGACAGGCAGCGCTACGGAGAACGTATGTCACCTGTTTGCAGAGATGGACCCCGAGCAACCTGCAGTGGCCATTGTCAACTTTATCAACAAAGTCATGCTGGGACCACAGCTACGCAGATGAGAGAGGAGGAGAATCTGAAAACTGGACTATTGGGGATCTGGGGGAGATGTTAATATGATTTTTAATGAAGTGCGTGTGACTACATTTTGTTCTTGCATTAGTGCAGGTGGCACCACTGTGCTCGGCTGTATGACTGAATCACTGCTCTGTAGGGCGATGTATTGTTTATATGCCAGTTTACAGAGCAAACAGTTAGAAAAAAATAGTTTGATAAGCCAAAGACTGACCTCTGAACTTTGGTAACCTTTGCCAAATGAGATTAAAATAAGAGTTTGGGTTTTTTTTTTTGTTTGTTTTGCTGTTGATAAAGTTGTTTTATTTGTAATTCTGTTTCAAACAGTTCACATAATGTACAACAAACTTCACAAGCTGCGTAAGTGACAATCCATGTACCACACTGTTATTAAAGTTTCTCTACATCAACAGTTAAAGGTAAAGGAGAAACCGTTAAGAAGTCTTCAAGTAGTAAAATATAAGAGCCATGTTTTAAGGTGTAAAGTGGCATAAAGTGGACCTTATGCAATGTGAGAAAGAGTAAAAGAAGTAATCTGAGGGTGTCTTTGACTACAATTTAACTCAGTTGGTTAGATATCGGTACATATTTTAAAAAATCAACATTTTGTTCTCGATGCAACTATACTATTATAAGTGTATTTTTGTTGATGAGTGATAACCACAGATGTTGTAGCGTATTATGCTAAACCTGCTAAACAAAATGTTATGTGGCTAAACTACATAAGCAAGTAAAAGGGAGGGCAACCTTAATTAAAACAGAGTAAACAAATAAGTAATTTTAAAGATCGTGGACAGGACCTGAATATTTACAACATTTCTACAGCTGCAAATAATAAAAATAAAAGCCTATGTGGACACTTACTTACTTTGTGAAGTTCAAAATGTGGTGAGAAAATATACAATGTCTGCAATGTTGGTGATGTCAGTATAAAAAGAGTCGGTACCAGAAAAGTCTTTCCATATCACATATTAGTCCATATTTAACTAACCAATATCCACGGCATGGAGCTTCACTTTAAGCCAAAGACTTCATTATTGTGTTAAGATATTTTTTAAAGTTTTTTTTTTTCAATACATGTTTGTTGTTTGGTATTTGTGTGTTTTCTATAAACTGATACATTATTTAGATGACTTCAGCACAATTATTATTTTTCATAATGGATTTTTATGTAAAAAGAAGTAATATATTTTAGGCCTCTGAGAAGAACGGTGTATGTCATATTTGACAGGAAGTTTTAAGTAATAAAAATCGAATCAAATGCAAAAAAGTGTGTGCCTCATCATTTATAGGCTTCATGTAAAAATATGTTAAAGATATTTTAAGTATTTGCAGACCAAATCATATATTTGTTGTTACCAGCTAAGACCTGATGTAAATGTAGTAGGTCTGATTAAAGTCTTGTATCATTTCCCTCATATTCTCATCGAATCAAATGCAAAGTGTATGCCTCATTATTTATAGGCTTCATGTAAAAATATGTTAAGATATTTTATGCATTTGCAGACCCAATCATATATTTGTTTTTACCTTTATAGTTACCAGCTACGAGCATGTAAACATAGTAGGTCTAATTAAAGTCTTGTATCATTTCCCTCATATTCTCAGCGAATCAAATGCAAAGTGTATGCCTCATCATTTAAAGGCTTCCTTTAAAATATGTTAAGATATTTTATGTATTTGCAGACCAAATCATATATTTGTTGTTACCAACTAAGACCACATGTAAAATGTAGTAGGTCTGATTAAACTCTTGCATAATTTCCCTCATATTCTCAGCGTTTGCACTTACCTATCAACTTGAAACAACTCAATTCATGACATGCATTCATAACTTTTAACAAGTTGACGGGGTCAAAAGGATGAGGTCCCACCGAGATTTGAACTCGGATCGCTGGATTCAAAGTCCAGAGTGCTAACCATTACACCATGGGACCATTCACGCCTATGTCAACCACAGGACTGTATTTATGAGTAAGCTTTGGTCTGTTTCTGAGGTCTATGTTGTTTATGATTGAGGATGTTAACTCGCAGAGTATTATCTCATCAAACAGTGCGCTATTAGAGAGATTAAACTCTTAAATCAAAGTGCCAACTGCCACATTTCTCGTCATTACTAGTTAGCTAACGACGGTTAACCGAGCTAACTCAGAATCAGAAGTAGATTGTTATTAACACACGCATCCATCTAGAGGTGCAGACAGTCGACCACGTCAGGTCGAACCGAGCCGACCGATGAATATATATGTTATCAAATAAATTACTGAAGGTTTGAGGGTCACGTCAATTACTTTCACGAATGTATGCTAGCTGCTAGCTGCTATAGCTAGCTACTCCATATCCGTTTTCAGCTCCTCAAAATAAAAGCTCTCTTTTCAAAATAAAGGTTTGGATTATTTTATCCTCCTGAGACACAGCCCATTCACGTGTGTCCTCGGCCATGGACATTTTGTCCACATGCATATCCTTTTACTCTTTTGACTTACTCTATCAACCCCTGGTGTCTTGTAAAGAGGACATCCCAGGCTTTCCAGTGTTATGGCATGTGCTTTTTTTAATCAAGTTGAATGTATTCTTGGTTTAACATCACTTTACGGCCGTAATCTGTTCATTGTTTTAGTCTTTTCACACTGAAATGGTCATGTGGTCCACTACAGTGGACATGCTGCAAAATAAAAAATAAAGTTCAAAAAGCCTAAATTGTAAGATTTTCTTTTAATCCTAAATAGGAAGGAAATCACACAAAAAAGTAATTGGAAGACTTTTTTTACTCGGTTCCCAGGAGGATATAAGAGCTAAAAGGTGTCAAACTATTTTATTAATTATGTGAGTTTATAGACTAAAATATTGCGATGCAAACATTTGAACATTGTTTTTCATGGAAGCAACATCCAAATGTAAGCATTGCTTACACTTGCATTAGGCAGAATGTTTTTGGCATCATTGGGCAAAAACTCCATAATAACCTTTTCAGCATATTGTAATTCAAGTGTTCTGAGAGAAAATTAGACCTGTGCACCTCCTCGTGGCTCTGTTTTCAGACATTAAAAAATCTAGCTTGTGACGGGAGACTTTGGCCAATCACAGGCTCTGACTGGTTGTTTTCCTCGGTCTTTGAAATCTTGCAGATGCCATTAGAAGCACCGGAGGACACAGAGGCACATGATTTTATTTCAGACTACCTGTCTCATGCACTACTGTCAGGATATTGTGACCATTTTATAAAAATGACATTTTTTAATCATATTTGCTCCATATCTACCCACTGCTGCTTTAAAACACATCACATTTTAAACAACAAACATGCAGTGTCAAGTCACAGTATACAACCACAAACACAAATGTTAAAAACACATAAAACACAACATACAGTATATACTACAAAGTCAGGTGCCCAGGAAGACAGACAAGAAAAAAACATATCTTGCTACGGATTGATTTGGCCAGTGACGGGAGACTTTGGCCAATCACAGGTCATTTCAGAGAGAGCGTTCCTGTTGGCTGTGCTCCGGCTGGTGGGCGGTGCTTGGTATGAACCTCAACTGATCTCAACATGGCTGTCGGGTCACAAACGTTCTCACTTTACAGCTAAACAGTTCACTACAAGATGTTTCTGAAAACATTTGAGGAGAGAAATAGTTATTACAGTAACAGAATATCGATTCATATTTGATCAGCGCTGCCTAGTAGTTGATTTGAGTTTGTGAGAGATTGACAGCTGCTCAGAGATGGCAAGGCTCCAGCTCGGCTCTGATTGGTTGTTTCCTCCAGTCTATGAAATCTTGCAGATGCCATTAGGAGCACCTGAGGACACCTGAGGACACCTGAGGACACCTGAGGACACCTGAGGACACCTGAGGACACCTGAGGACACAGAGGCACATGTTGTTTTTTCAGATTACTGGTTTCATGCACTACTGTCAGAATATAGTGACCGTTTTATAAAAATAACTTTTTTTAATCATTTTTGCTCCATTTCTACCCACTGCTGCTTTAACTAATTAGGAAAGAAAAATATCATTGCCTTGGGAAAAAGGAGTCTTGAGTAAAGTAGCCTTCATCTGATTAGGAAAACAAAATAAGAAAGTCACCAACTACCTAGGTGCTTTTAAGTAACCCCCAGCTGCTCAGTGGCTGTGGGTAAAAGATTGTACCTGGGTTGGTTGGTTTGTCCATTATACACAACCAACAGGCCACTTTTGACCTACTTTTAGTAAGTGTGCCAAAGCACCTAATAATTAACCAAACACTAAGTGTTTTTCAAGCCCATCTGTTCTCTCAACACTTGATCCAGACTGGGTTGGGAGATGTAATGAGTGAGGGGTAGTCACTTTATTATATACTATAATATTATAACATCATCATGCTTATTTATTTTTCCTGTTTTGCTGTGGAGCAATAAATACTCCAATTTGGTGTGAGTGCTTGGAACCAGCTGCAACCAGTTGCATAGCAGCACATTTCATTGGCAGGCGCCCTGGGATTCATGGCTGACTTCCTCGTGCCATTTAAAAAAAAAAAAAAAATGCAACACTAAGATTTGGCGCTGTAATGTTGTGGACCCATGTGTGATAGGAGGATACAGTATAGTAAATTAGAGTAATCAGTGGCCATGTCGTCCCTCATCCTCCCAGGAGAGGGAACTAGAGGGACCATGTGTAGTTAATCCTCTTGGGTAGTCAGATCTCCATATTGCAGCTCCCAGCGAGCCTCTGGAGGAAAATGGTATACGGTTTCAGATTTTTCTGCCTCTGAGTGAAAGATCACAGCCAGTCCCGCTGCATCGCTAAATCTGAGAGCTAGATCCTGTAGCAACTGTAATACCTGTTTTCAATCAAATCCTGTTATTTCTGTGCTTTATGAAGAACTGTAGGAGGCCAGGAACAGCTCCCACCCCCCTCTTGGATATCTTCTGAGGAATTATTAAAAAGAAAAATAACCTTTGGTCCCTTGAGTCAATATTTGAGGAAGAAGAAAAAAAGGAATTCCAACAATGCTCAATATTTGCTGCAACACAAAACTTTGAAGACAAGAAAGAGATATCTGTTTACATGAGTAAAACCCTATGAGCTCACACAATACTACTAAACACATTGTGTGTATCATTCACTAGTAAGGCTACTCCCTACTTGTTTTTTTTATTAACAATTTGTATTGGTTTATTATTAATGCCATAAGAAAGAAATTCTGTTATGATACACTTCATTACTTCACTGATTATTTTATTGACACCACCAATTATTATATATTATCAAGCCTTACATTGTAGTAGTTTACTTACAGTTTAGTACAGTTTTGAGGCACTTGTACTTTATTTCAATATTTCCATATTTTGTGAATCTTAATAGTTTTACTCCACTACATTTCAGATGGTAATAAAACTCCACGTTTAACTGTTGCAGATTAAATTTAATGAATCCAATTGAATATTACATATCTGATCCAGCTACAGCGTTACAAGTTTTTTTTTAATTTAATTTAATTTGATCAACTTTAATTTAATTTGATCAACTTTTATTTGATCAACTTTTATTTTATTTTATAAGAACATACAGGACTGTGGAAGACAGTACAAATGGTACAAAACAGTACGATGACATTTGGTTATAAACTTAACAGTCTGATGGCACTGAGGACGAACTGTCCTGATCCTGTTGGCTCTGTAAATAATACTCTGGTAATGTTTCCCAGAAGGTAAAAGACTGACTGCATAGTTTGGGGCTCAAGGAAGAGTGTGGTCTCGGATGATCCTGTGGGCCTCCTTCAAGCGTCTCCTGCGGCAAATGTCCTGGAGGGTTGATCATTTATTGCCTGTGAGAAATGCTGTTTACATCACCTGCTGTACAGCTTTACAGTCCAGGGTCGGAGCTGCTTGGACATCACACAGTGATGCCGCTGCTACAGATGACTCTCCATGTAGCACATGTAGAAGGTAGTGAGGATCTACAGAGCTAAGCTGAATTATTTACATGTCAGCATCAAGCAGTATCGCTGATCTAAAGGAACTTGAAATTGTCTCCACTGAGGGTGTATTGATGAGAAGGAGGGGGTTTCTTCCTCGTCTTTGCTGCTTCCTGAAGTCCACAATTATCTCTTTCACCTTGTTGTCCTGGCACCATATTTGAGTCTCACCTCTGCTTCACATGTAGACTTGGCACTGTCAAATATGATGTTTGTATAAGCACAGAAAACTAGATTATTAGAAAATATTGCAAGAAAGAGAATAATGGGTTTATATGCACTAAATTCATCTTTTATTTTTTGTATTTTATTTAACCTTTATTTAACCAGGGAAATTTCATTTAGATTAGAAAATCTCTTTTTCAAGAGAGCCCTGCCCAAGACAGCAGCAATGGGGAGTTTCAAATAAGATACACACAAACATTTAAAAGACGTTAAACAAACCATAATGTATTTCAGATAACATACACACAAACATTTAAACCTGCAGTAGGCAGAATGTTTTTGGCATCATTGCGCAAAAAAATCCATAATGACCTTTCAACATATTCAATTCAAGTTTCCTGAGAGAAAACTAGACTTCTGCACCACTCTTCATGGCTCTGTTTTCAGGCTTTAAAAAATCTAGCCTGTGACGGGAGACTTTGGCCAATCACAGGCTCTGATTGGTTGTTTTCCTCCGGTCTGTGAAATCTTGTAGATGTCATTAGGAGCACCGGAGGACACAGAGGCACATGATTTTATTTCAGACTACCTGTCTTATGCACTACTGTCAGGATATAGGGACCATTTTATAAAAATAACCTTTTTAATCATATTTGCTCCATTTCTACCCACTGCAGCTTTAAAACACATTTTAAACAACAAACATGCAGTGTCAAGTCACAGTATACAACCTACACACAAATGTTAAAAACACATAAAACACAACATACAGTATCTACTACAAAATCAGGTGCCCAGGAAGACAGACAAGAAGAAACATATCTTGCTATGGATTGATTTGGCCTCCAGACCCTTCACTAAATTTTAAAAGCTGTAATTGATATCAACCTATCTATCTCTAAATCGGTCTGCAAACAGTTCCAGTCTGCAGCGGCAGAGAACATAAAGGCCTGTTTGCCCATTTCAGTGCGAGCCATACAGGGACAGAGAGTAAGAGGGTGTCATTTGAGTGCACACAATAATCACTAGTTTTAGTGGAGATATACCCACAAAGATAGGAGGGGAGCAGACCAAGGAAGGACTTATAAATAAATAAGTGCCAATGAGTAAGTCTGAAGGCCATGCCTACTCTTAAACCTCTGCTTACCAGCAGCAAGTGTATTCTGAATTTTGTTATATAAGAAATCTATTATTCCTAATGTTGCATATGGGTCTAAATTTTACAAATAACCTACTGTTTAGTAGAGGATGTTACAGACATCGAGCTATTACTGAAAGCCAGAAATAGTCTTCTTTCATGAAAACTTGACTGTACTGATGGCTGTGGTGTCGTTCTCAAACTGATGAAAGTGTGCTGTGTCTCACAGTTATGTGTGATGGCATGAGTTTGGCACGCAGTCTTGGATGTCCGCAGCGCTGAGAACGAGTGGAGAAAGTGCCAATCTTTCAGTTGCACATGGTGGTGCTCGCACATATAGTCCCTGAGGATGAGGAGAATTATATGAAGGCTGTGCTGTAATCAACAGTATTCTCACATATATGCACTTTATATCCAGATGTGGCAGAGCAGTGTTGGGTGAAGAAGGTGATGGAACTAGTTGATGTATTTGCTAACTGCAGACTGTATGGATAGCCCAGGGGAAGTGAGTCTATGTGGGTTATGACCAGCAGCCAGCGGCATCCCATGATGACAGACATAAGTGCAACAGGGTGGTAGTCCCTCAGGCAGGATATCCCATAGGCACAACATGAATGCATATTGTATTGCACTGAAACATTACAAACTGGAGTAAAGGACAAAGACTGAGTGTACGCACTGGGACATCTGCCTGCTGATCAGCACATGGTTTCACAATCTGGCCAGAGATGCTCTCAGGTGCTTTAAGGTGGGTTGGTGCACCTGAGGGCTCTGCTCACATTAGCTCTGGACACAGTGAGTGCTCTTAGACATACTGGGTCATCCTTACTGTAATTCTCAAAACATGTGTTCAGCTGATTTGGGAGGGAGGGAGGTGACTCACAGCTGGGCTTCCCCCTTTGTGGCTTTGTGTTTGTCCTCAGTAAGTAATGGCAGCCGATTAGAGCTTATAGCGATTGATAGCGCCTATTTAATGGCCTGATAACAGTCGAATTGGATACAGCTGGAAGATTGACAAAGTCAAGAAAGATTTTAGACACATGATGTTTGATCACATTTTTCTTGGAGATGAATTAACATACTGTTATATTTCTTATCTTATATGATGTGCCTGTACCTGATAAAGCTGTTCTGTATATGTGTGTGCATGTGTACGTCAGCTTTTCTCTGACTTAAAAGCCTTGTGAAACCTGATTTGTGCTACATTGCTTTTGTGCAACATGACAGTTTTGTACCCTGACAAAACTATTTTCACTGACAGAACTTGTTTTATTCCTGTTATCCTGCTACTGTTTATGACCTTGCTGTTTAGTTTTGAAATACATGAGCAGTATTTTGCAAACCTGCAGTCCTATGTAATTTCACTCTGCACAGTCTGCCACTGCAGAAAATGATTCTCCTTACCTTTAATGTTTTAATTCATCTTAGTGTGGCAGGAGTAACAACGTCATAATGCACCATAATGGACCAATGTTCCACTTTACAATAAATGCATCTCCTCTAAATCTGCAGCCACATTACTGCTTGGATGTGCATATAATATGTGTGTTCAACTGATGTTTACACGTACTGTCCTGCTCTGTATCTATGCAAATTACTTATCTCCCTGCACCGGTGCCACTAATACTACTTCCCATAGTTTTAGTGGATCGAGTGTATCTGATTTATGATTACCACTCTCCTGGTTTCCAAACAGTGCACCGGCTTACCGTGTAGGGCCCGGAGCATGTGAGGACACAAAATGGCTGTGCCAGGATACATGTCTGACA
Organism: Sebastes fasciatus; assembly: GCF_043250625.1. Taxonomy (NCBI): domain Eukaryota; kingdom Metazoa; phylum Chordata; class Actinopteri; order Perciformes; family Sebastidae; genus Sebastes; species Sebastes fasciatus. Next base: position 12,748,432 of record NC_133795.1, read on the forward strand.
TGGGTGTTGTGGAGCCAAATAAATCCCCGTTAGCAGAACGGCTTGATCCAGTGCTGGTGCCAGACTTGGAAAGCGCCCAAGCCGCAGGACAAGGATCAACTCTCCGCGAGCATAAACACCCACACACACTTTACTTAACAGTTACTGTACATTAATCAACAGTCAACAAGCTTATGACATACATCTGAGGTGCTCAGGTTATGCTAATTCTGATGTTGAGACAGAATAGGGACACAACAAAGTTTTGTTGACACTGGACTTTGCACATGCATGCTTGGGGTTTATGGCATGGCTGCAATTGTTGAGTGGTCGGTACTCTTTAGCCACATAGAGGGTACAAAATATATAACGAAATGTGGAGTGGACTGGGATATTTAGGGAATGTTTGTTGTGAAAATTCTTGTCATTTTAGAGGCAAGGCAGTGCCAACGGGGTATTTAGAAGAAAAACATTGTACGACACACTGTAGCTCCAGCATGGTGCGGCTCAATGCAGGGGATGGCCTAATTGGAGGTTTTGTGAGAACGCAATAAACCTGATACACATTTAATAAACACAACAGAGGTGACTTAGTAGCTTGTTCATACATTCTGTAAATTGAGAAAAGGGTAGACGCAATAAACTATAGTTCCAGCCTACATGATTTGATTTCTATTATTATTGTGTCATGATGTAGTGTGATGATGAATATGTGCACACCATTACTTAGAAAATAAAGAAAAAGACTAAATACTAAACGAATCCTGACGTTTTTTCCGAGCTTGAGAAACAAAGGTATAGCCAATTAAAGCATTCAAATTCTGTCCATTCTGTCATCGTCGGTGCACCGAAACATTTCTTGATTTTGAACAGACATTTCATTTAAAATAGACATTCTTAATTCATCATAGTATGTACGACACAAAAGAAAATAATGATTCATTTTCAACTTCTCCTAATTTTCACAATTCACACAACGTGTTGTCCTCCTGGAGGTCTTTATATCTGCCAACTTCAAAGGCCAGAGGAAGGATTCCTGTTCTCAACTGTGCATCTAAAGACCTTTGACTCCTTGATAAGGTTGCTATAACATAAGATTCAGTGTCATAATTGTGCTTGATTCGAATATATATTCGTAATTTTTACACTATATCTTTCAACCATTTTTCCTCAAATGTAGCAAGTAACTTTCTTCTAATTGTGTTCAAGCTGCATGATAAATTATTACTATACATATATTGTAACAAGCGTCCTCAAAAACAGCATGAAGTTCTGCAGCCCATGGAGAATTGTGTGATTTACTCCAAAGAAAAACCTTCTTATTGACCCTGTATTCTGACATATTATCAGAATACTCTTATACACATTTTTTTATACAATATCTAATCAGTATGCAATTTATGGTTAAGCTCTTATTCATCAGAATATAGTACATGTCGATCCTTTGCACTTTACAAAGAACATACACCACATATATCCTCATTTGTATATATTGTCACTCTGGTTAGATGCAACATTTCGATGTACTTGTATTATGTGCAATGACAATAAAGTGGAATCTAATCTAATCTAATAATATATGACATATTAAAAACAATTCCACAGTCTTATCATTTCACATTTTGGCCTCATTGAGTCAGGAATCCAACCCATATCACCCTGAACAGCCAAAGTATAGGAGCAAACGTCTCGCCTATACATCTTATTGGTGATAATCTGTTTTTTGAAAATTGACTCACTATCTGTTTTGGTGCACTGCTGTTCCCAGTATTTAATTATTTTTTCAAAGTTAAAGTCAAAGTAGCACAAACATAGGCTATTAGATATATAAGATGGGACAGAAATAGTATTATGGTAAATCTATTTTTGAAATGTATTTCCATAAGGCTATATCATTTTATACAAAACACTTAAGGCCGTGCAAAACCTCATAAATAAATGTGTACTGCTTGAAAGGCATGGGTCACAAGATATTTTCAATAATTTGCACAGCCTACATAATGTATTCTCTTTACAGTCTGCACAGATCTCTCTCTTGTTTTTCAGGCTGCTGCAGGGAGCTAAGAACGATTAGTTGGAAGAGGATATATAGAACCGGATGAGGCCCTCCTCTCTCTTTCCCTCTCCCCTTCGTATCTGTCGCCTTTACTGTGTTTACATTATAGACACACCCCTGACCTTCACCCAGGCCCCCTCCACTGGCCCCACACACACACACCATTTACACCACATACCAGAGCTCTTATGTGCACACAAGCGTGAATGAACAAATGCCACCTAAATATAAATGTGGGTGCTAAAAAACAGAGATTTTATATTAATGAATAGCACAAAACATCAGCAATGTTTTCCCAGTGTGATGGTGTAGTTGTTTAATCTTGTATTGTATTACACATACACACACACCATTTACACCACATACCAGAGCTCTTATGTGCACACAAGCGTGAATGAACAAATGCCACCTAAATATATATGTGGATTGCTAAAAAATACTGATTTTATCTTGGTGAATAGCACAAAATATCTGCAATGTTTTCCCAGTGTGATGGTGTAGTTGTTTAACCGTGTATTGTTTTGTTTTTTTTAGCTTACTCGGTCATGCATTGCAAAGCAGATCGCCATGCATGCAGAGGCACACTGCTGCTGCCTGCCTTCCTCTCAGCCTACCACTGTACTGCAGAGTAGACACACCCCTCCAATGCACACGCCTCACTGCACACATTTTGTTGCAAGAGTCAAAGAAATAATGGTGCAAAATGCCTCAAATTGCATATTTATAACCAGGCAGAGCTCGTGTTATTATTCCCACTGCGTGATATCGATGGTGATGGTTGATAGTGATGGTGTTGTGGTTTTATTTGAATAATAATCATATATAGGGAGCTCAAAAAGCCTGCAGCAGCAAAACAAAGAGACACACACAGAGAGAGAGAATACACGACCTCAACGGGGACATGTTTCCTCCTATTGAGACACCGCAGCACGTCTAATGTTAGCGCGGTAATCCCCCCCACACTGGTGGTGTATGTGTGTGCATTGATTCAGAGATTAGAGAGCAAAAAAAAACCGATGTTGCTTTAAACCTCACGCGGTCAAAGTTGTTTACCTCCCCGTTACCTCTGACGTCACGACACACCCCTGTTTTAGGGGCGGGGCTTCTTTAAGTTATGAGCAGCGGAGCGGACCAATCAGAATCGAGCTGGGAGTGAAATGTCACCAATAGCAACGCGAGTGACACGCAGAGCTCAACTGTGATTGGCTTAGCAGAGAGGGCTGGGGGGGAAATCCCTCTTTTTTACCCCCGTAGAGGTCCTGAAGAAGGGAATGGAGGGGGGCGGTGCATAACAAAAAGTAATGGCCATCTATTTGGATCCCTGAAGAAGAAGAAGAAGGAGAAGAAGGAGGGGTATTTTCGCCGTGTGTGTAGTTTTTCTTCATGTTAGTGCTTACGTTTTCCAAGGAGTGACACCCAGTTGCGCCGCAACCACGACCGTATTCTTTTTTTTTGCCGTTGAAACGTTCGAACGCAGCGGACGCAGAAACGGTTAATAACTGAACTTGTGGTGGTGCCGCGTTATAGGGTTAAAAGCTAGCAGCGCTAACGGCTAGCTGCTGCTACTACGCTGCTGCTGCGTGTCTAGAAGGGCGTACTACTTTGACGTTTTCTCTCTCTCTCTCTCAAGTCTCACATTTTTTTTGTAGTTTGAGAGTTTAGCAAAACGCGTGGTCCTCTTTATATCCTCTAAGCTATAAGTCAAAACATGGAGGAGACACACTTCTTTACAAGAGCATGAACACGACGACGCAAACAGCCACCAGAAGAGGATTATTAAAAAAGCAGCTTCCAGTCTTGATGGGGAAAAAGTTGAGCTGAGGTATGAAACTCTGAATGCTAAAGTAATTTATGTTGCTCAAGACCAACATAAGAAACATGTTGTCAAAAATGCTGTTGTGTGTTTTGCTTATTTAACTGCTATTATGCTTATTAACAAGTGAGTGTTGTTGAAAGTAATGCTGTGTTACATAAACAGAGCAACTGCAGGTCAGGTACTGAGGGTATAGAGAGGCCCCACTCACTCTGTGACTGACTTGCGACATACCATTTTGCCTTTGTATTGAACAGGATTAACAACTTGGGGGAAACACAGAAGAAAAGGTTTCAAGTCTTACCTATTGTACAAAGGGCATGCTAAAACCTCAGGTGAGACATTTTTTCTCCTTTTTTTGCTTTGAAGTCATACCTGAGAATACTGATATTGTCTGTTCACATGTTGAATTGTGTCCTATGTGTTACTTTCAAGTTACACATGTTTACACTGTGATTTCCTCTTGTGATTTCACAACTTATCATAGTTGTGAAATACATTTACTCTCATCGTACTCTCAATATTGCCATTAATAAGACCGTAATATCAGTGTTTTGAAAATGACAGTAGTGGTGCCACATATAGTTGTTTAACTGATTAAGTTGTCAACTATTAAATTGATTGCCAACTGTTTTGATAATCATTGTAAGATAAAAAAGAGAATACTGAGATTGTCTGTTAACATGTTGAATTGTTTTCATAGTTACACATGTTTGTATTGTGATTTCCTCTTGTGATTTCACAACTTATCATAGTTGTGAAATACATTTACTCTCATTGTACACAAGAATAAGGTAGTAAATGATGTATGAACTGTGATCAATATTGCCATTAATAAGACTTTAATATCAGTGTTTTGAAAATGACAGTAGAGCTGCAACAATTAGTTGATTAACTGATAAGTTGTCAACTATTAAATTAATTGCCATCTGTTAGAGAATACTGACATTGTCTGTTCACATGTTCAATTGTGTCCCAACTATGTGTTGCTTTCAAGTTTGTTGTTTATTTGTTTTGCACAATTTAAGACTATACAACATAACAAAATAATAAATTAATAATATACAGTGGAGGAAGAGCTAAAAAAAACCCCACTGGGCTTATCTGAAGCTTCCACCTAGAGACAAGATTAATATAAAGAAATAATATGACTACATAATGGTGATAAAACAATTAGGACAAGATATATATATAATAACAACAATAAGTTACACATGTTTGCACAGATTTCCTCTTGTGGTTTCACAACTTATCATAGTTGTGAAATTACATTTACTCTGTCATCGTACACACAAGACATCTGTTAAGAATAAGGTAGTAAAGTGATGTATGAACTGTGACCAATATTGACATTAATAAGATTGTAATATCAGTGTTTTGAAAATGACTGTAGAGCTGCCACAATTAGTTGATTAACTTGATAAGTTGTCATTAAATTAATTGCCAACTGTTTTGATAATCAGTGTGAGAAAGAAAAAAAAAAAGTCAAAATGATTCCAGCTTCTTTAATGTGAATATGTTTGTGGTTTCTTTACTCCTCAATGACAGTCAACTGAATATGTTTGAGTTGTTGACAAAACAAGACATTTGAGGACATCATTTTTTCCACCATTTTCTGACATTTTGTAGACCAAACAACTAATTGATTAATTGACAATGAAAATAATTCTTAGTTGCAGCCCTAAATGTCAGTACTTTTAAAACTTTGGTTCATTTAATGTGACCTAAATCAGTGACCCTTTCTAAGAATAAAAAAAAAGACCAAATGATTCCAGCTTCTTAAATGTGAATATTTTCTGGTTTCTTTGCCCCCTTATGACAGTCAACTGAATATCTTTGAGTTGTGGACAAAACAAGACATTTGAGGACGTCAATTTTTCAACCATTTTCTGACATTTTATAGACCAAACAACTAATTGATTAACTGACAATGAAAATAATCCTTAGTTGCAGCCCTAAATGTCTGTACTTTTAAAACTTTGGTTAATTTAATGTGACCTAAATCAGTGACCCTTTCTAAAACCAAAGGTCACCTATTAAATTAAATGCCAAGTGTTTTGATAATCGATTAATAGGTTTGAGAAGTGATTCCAGCTTCTTAAATGATTCCAGCTTCTTAAATGTGAATATTTTCTGGTTTCTTTACTCTTCTATGACAGTCAACTGAATATGTTTGAGTTTTGGACCAAACAAGACATTTGAGGACATCTTTTTTTCACCATTTTCTGACATTTCTATAGACAAAACAACCAATTGATTAATCGACAGATTAACTGACAATGAAAATAATCCTTAGTTGCAGCCCTAAATGTCAGTACTTTTAAAACTTTGGTTAATTTAATGTGACTTAAATCCTTGACCCTTTCTATAAACCAAAGGCCCGACTTGAAATGAAATCTGCACAACTGAAGAAATTTGTCAATACAGTCCATTTAATTATAGGGTGTTTTTCTGACCTAATGAGAACATTTCCTACAGCTACAGAGTGAAAATTCCCCCACATAAAAAGTTATTAATAGGTCAGTTGGGCGCCTTCAATAACCCAGTGTAATATCAACTCACATTTTTATTGTGTTGATAAAGTGATAAGCAGATCTGAACTATTTCAGCCCTCTGGTCATGTAACATACATACACCACGTCCAACAATTTATCTGAGCATGGAAGGAGTTCTCTGTTGCTTTCACAAACACACACATAGTTGCTCGGTAGAATTATTTACATTTACACACCTTAACCACTCACTTCATTATCACGGAGAACTGAGCCCCTGGCTGATAATGAATGACACCATTAATTACTACGAGCGTCTTGTCTTTCTTGCATCTGAACATTTAAACAGCCTCCAGCTCTTCTCTCTTTGTTGCTCATCACTTCAAAGTAAATCTGAAGGGGACCAAATACGGCTAACGCAAGAGGAAGCTTGCATATGTATATATTCCTGCCTATTTTCCCAGCGATCTTGGCGCTATAATTCTCATACCTATCCATTTCTGTTTATGAAACAGTTTGACACTTCAAAAGTAGCAGGTAGGATGTTGTTTTTAGGTCAGCTGCTTCATCGCCTGTTTCAGGAAAAAAAAAACGACTGCGGTGTCTCTTCTCAACAACTTGAGATCAACGGTCACACATGTTCTGAATTTATGTGATGTGGAAACTTACGAGAAGACCTGTATTATTTGTTTGGGACAGAACGGGAGACTCAACCCAAATGAGGACTACGTATGCTTCAGCTTTTCAATTAATTGTCAGTAGAATGAGAAGATACGAAATGTGCTCAGTTTGTGCGTTTTATTGACTGTAACTGCAGCAGGTTGTTTACGGAGCGGTGTGGTGATGGTACAGTCCATTAGGTCTCCTGTACAGTGAAATACCCCACCCCCACCCCCCTTTCGTGACTACGGTAATTGGTCGCTTCCTCTCACATGTAACCCTATAGAAAGAAAGAGGCTGCTGTACTTAACTGTAAAGGCCCGCTTGTATATACCTGTACATGCGTGCTGTTTGCCACATATGTTCAGTTGCCTTTGAGACTAATGAAGTGTTAAGTTCCCCCTAATGTCTTTAGGTCCTCAATTACCTCCTGCGGTTAATGGTTTCTAGGCCAAACACAGGTAATATTTGTTGTATATGGAGCGCAAGTCATGCAGAAAAGTATCTACCAGGGAAGCAAAGTATAAGTCACTGTTTGATATCTAGGGCAGGGGATGTATATCCAGATTTTATATAATTTCATTGTGTGTATAGTTGGATCATGGATGGAATTTTTGTATTATTTTTTTTCACCTTTCGAAGGTTTTCTCTTTAATTCTTTAAAGAGTATTTCCTGAAAGAGAGACGGCATTTTATGGAGGTTATATAACTTTGACTTGTGGGCTACGTACATTTGCGCCCACCTCACCCACATGTCTGTTGCCTGTCCGGTTCTGTCCAGTTGGCTCTCCGCGCACGACTTCGAGAATGTGCATTCTGTCAAATTCGCCATAGACATAAACAGGACTTTCGGTGTGTGTTTGAGTGGGCCTCTCCCTGCCTCGTCTCTTTCCCCTCTCCAGAGTCCAGCAAGGGGCCCAGTATAAGGGGGCAGGCTGCCGTCACTGCCTCTCTCTCTCTCTCTCTCTCTCTCTCTCGCGCCTTGCAGGCCAGTGCTGGGGCCTGTGCAGGGGGGGCGGTGGTGTGGTAGTGGTGCAGAGACCATAGGGGTGGACACGGGACATGTGACCCCCCACCCCTTCCACCCCAGTTTAGCCCATCCTGTGTGGGGCACAGGTCACCTTGTCATGTGCTATTACGGCTGCTGTAACATGCTGCCTGTGATCGTAGGAAAAGAGCATGCGATAGACCCGTGGAGGCTGCGGGAGGGAGAGCGAGCGAGAGAGGGAAACGAAGGGACAGGACTGGACTAGTCTGCTCAGCCAGTTGTTTAGCAGCATTACAGACTCAGTTTGTCTACTTTGTTGGTCCACATTGTCTCTTTTTGTCCATTGTTCTCTGTTATCCTCATGTATTTTTTTTTTTTTTTTTAGGCAATTTCTAAACACCAATTATATTTGAGTGTTCTGTCACAAATCCCAGATCATGTTTTCATTTAATGTTTTTTTTTTTTCAGCCCTCACCTTTCTCCTCCTTTTAAATTTCCATTTACACCCTCTTTTTCGGCCTCTATTGTGGGGTTAGATGCACTTCTTTGTGTGAATCACAAGCCCCTGTATTTCCATTGTAGCCCAGCTTTCTCTGCAGCCCGGGTCATTCCAGATCTGATTTGTTTTATGTCTCTTCTGTACTCGTAGTGACCCAGCCAGAGGTATGCAGTAAAACACATCGCCTTATGTTTTCTCCCCTCTCCCTCCAACCCTCTCCACAACTTCTCCTCGTCTTTTCGCTCTCTCGCTCTCTCTTTCTCTCTCTCTCTCCCTTTTTTTCCCCTTTTTTAAGAGAAACTTTTGGCAGCATGGAACAATTTCAGAACCATTTGCGGGATTGCGTCATGTGATGTATACGGAGGATGCTCATTGGACTGTCAGACAGGGCCCCTTTCTCCCACTCAGGCGTTCCACAGCGATCCCTCTCTTTCCTCCAGTGCTGTTATAGGTCTGGATGTGATTCCGACTGACTCTTATGTGTTGGGATGTGGTCTGTAAACTCATTGCTGACATTCTTGGGACGTGATGCCAGAGGTTTTTTATTTCCCGCTTTCCCATTTCTCTTCTGCACGCCTGTGCGCAGTTAAAATGATCCCTCCTGGATCCTCCTCTTTACCCACTTTGTTACATCTTGCCCCGTCCTCAATCACATTTCGTTTCAACGCCCAAGCACTAATGGCCCCACTTAATTAGTTTTGTTAGATGGTGGGCGTTGGTGGAGGCTGGGTTTTATAATCACTTAATATTGACTTTGATGAAAGTTAATCTAACATCTGGGCTGCGGTCCAAATCTTTTTTCTTCATTTTTTTTTTTTTACAGCTGAGGTCTCACTTATGTCTTTTCTGTAAGTAGCAGAGCACCTGACGAAGAAAACCAATGGCCACTTTCCTGTTTGGTAATCACATACTTGGACAATGGTCCAGCTTGAAATGAAATGAAAGTAGAACAGAAGGAAATAAGCTACCTTATGAGTGGTATTGGCCTCCTGCCACGGTCTACCTTGGCACTTATCCCTGTATGCATATCTCACAGCAGCTCAAACTGCAGCAGTAATACACAGAATTACCATATTCTACGCTCATTGTGCGACATCATCGGCAGGAAGTGTTTCCATTTCTCATATTAGCACTTAACACGTTTCTACTCTCTGTCCCTCAGGTTCACACCATCTGTAGTCGAGACTTAATTTTGCACTGATTGACATCCGATGTCAACTAATTAGAAGGTGCAAGTTAGAGGTGTCACTTTATGCAAACTTTGGTGGGATATTCCTTCTACTCCACATGAGTTACAAAATAGCCAGATGTTCATTAGTAAATATTGAATCACTGGAGTTTTCATGTAGTGTAGGTTAGGCTCGGGTTAATAAAGAGATTCTGTTATATGACAGTTATTTCAGACATGTTGATCTTAATTTAGTCCACACCACCCAGAGCACTAGACCATTAATCTTATCACATGTTTAGCATTAAGGCTTCTGCACACAATGTCATGTCTTTAAATCCAACTTGGGACCGGTTTTAACGCCAGTCCCTGGATTATGAGACACATGCGTGTCACTTCAGCCATGATGTGAATAAATCAAAGGAGGAAAAGATGAGTCACTGCTCCGCTGCATGCTAAGTAGCACTTGTTCTCCCTCCGCTAGTTTGTTGGGTAAAAAGAAAAGGAAACTCCCTAGCCTCTCCTCCAGCTACGCCACCAAAATAAGGGTAACGTCTTTATTTTGCAGCTTTCACCACCCAGTTAAAATGACAAGCTAGAGTCAGTTTGCGGTACCGCGCATAATTACAGCAGGCCTCATCTCTTGCTCATCAACCACTGCCGCTGTGTCACTCAGACTCCCAAACCCCAGGCTTCCAGTACACATTGTTTTTCCTTCTTTTTATCCCTCGGTTTATCAGATAGAGTCCATCACTTACTTCTTACGTAAGGGTTATTTAGGTGCTTATTTTACACTGTGTGATCAATTCTTCCCACAACTTATACAGTACCTTTTAAAGAATTGTCATTACGTTTACTAAAGCTGAAATGATTAGTCAGTTAATTTATTAGCCAAAAGAAAAGAACAGTCAAAGTCAAACATGCCAAACATTTCCTAGTTCCAACTTCTCACTTTTGGGCGGATTTGCTGCCTTTTTCAGTTTTGTATTGAATATCTTTGGGTTTTGGACTGTTGGTCGTATGAAACAAAACATGTGGGCTTCGGGAAATAGTAATTTCCCTCTATTTTTCTGCCATTTAAAGGGTCAACTGAGGAAGTAAACATCAGTTTAATCCAACGTCCCATATAAACCGCAAAAACGGATTAACTGTCCTGGTCTTCATTGTCGTTTCTGATTGGATGAGCAGGGGGGTGTGGTGGTTGTCACATGAGGAGTTATAAGATCCATCCTGTGCCTTGAATCTAAAAGTCCTTACGGCTAAAATAGACTTGCATTAAGATTAAATGTATCAATACCAGGCTTTATCATACATACAAATGAGTTGGCCTGCGAACAGATTTTTCAGTGTACACACACAAACAACACGTACCACCAAAATCAGCTCCTTTGTTTTAAAAAATGGGAGTAAAGCAACACCAGTTGAGATAAATCATACTAAAAATGTGCTTCCTACGTGAATAGCAAATAGCTTTTTCCCCTGATACTTCTCAAGATGAGAAGCTGCCAGAGATGAGACATTTATTTATATTTAACCAGTAATTGAAGTGGCTTATGACTGTGTATTTTTAGCACTCTTTTTAGATAACAAAACCAGGCTGTTTGTGTTGATTATGCTTCTCTCCGGGCCGCTGCTGAGTCCCCGCTATTTCTCTAACTCTCACTATTTGTCTCTCACATCCACAACAGCCAGCCAGCCAGGGTATGCCTTGTGACACAGAAAGTCACTGTGACAAAGAGGTCACCCCCTCCCCTCCTCGCTGTATCTATGTATATATCCATATCTGTTTTTATTCCATCCCTCCATCATGCCGTCCACCCCACCCCTCTCTGGCCTGCTTCTCCCGTGCATCCCTCCCTCCTCCTGCGCTACTGTCACTGCTCTCTCATGTGGGCCGGCACTTCCTCTCTCTGACTGCAAACGGCCGTGCAGAGGGCAATAGATGAGAGCTCATCTGAGCTATATGTGTAGTGAGGTGTAATGGACACATAAGCAGAGTAAAAGCATGCCCACCATGTGACACACGCAATAACATGGTGAGAAGATTGTAGAATCCAGAGGAAATTGTGCTGCAGTATATTTGGTAGATGTTCAATGGGAACAAGATTCAATGTTACCTTGATAAAAGCTATTACACACTGTTTTTTGTTTTTTTGGTGTGTGATTAATTTGCATGGCAATATATTTATTTGTACTGTTTTTGTCATGAACACTTTCACACAGAACACGGCGAAAAAGCAACATCATTTTTTTCAGAACAAGGTTTATTTTTCTGAGCTTTTGCACCGCGAATAAATGCATCAACCAATCACATTTTTGAGAACAACACAGAGGCTCCGTAATCTGAACCAAGACGGCAAACTGTATTTATCACAAAGGCAGCGCAATTCACATGGCGCGTTACGTTAAAGGAAACACAATAAAATAGCTTGCAGTAGTTTAGGCTGTACCACAATTTACCTCAGACAGACTGCCAGACTAGGGCTGCACAATTAATCAAAATGTTATCGAAATAGCAATATGGCCTACTGCAATTTTCAAATGGTAGGAGGCGCAATAGATAGATAGATAGGTAGATGTACTTTATTGATCCCAAATTGGGAAATTATTCTGTTACAGCAGCAGATTATCCAAGCAATGCACAGGAACAGTACATAAAATGTACATGTCAACACTAAAATATTGGAATACACTATAAATATACATAACTACTACAACTAGCATAAAACAATCTAAATTATAAACCTAGAATTACCCACTATGTACATTAGCATTTTTGTACTTACTATTAAGTATGTAGTTGTTTAACTAAGTAAGCTATGAAATCACTTGTGTACACTGTTACCATGGCTTTGAGGGAGAGAGAGCACATTCAATAAACACCCCAGGCAACGTAAGAGATTGAAAGTGTTTCACATAAACTTATGTAGCAGCCACAGCGCTTAGGTAGAAGTTGTTCACGTTTAAGAGATTTGTCTCCTTCAGCTGGTTAAAGCTCATTCCTACTCATACTAGTCATGTGGTTGAGATGAGCTTTTCTTAATTACCCTCAGTAGCTCTCCACTTCACATGGAATACATGCAACTTCTCACTGTCATTCACAGACTATGATTGTCCATGTTTTATCTTCTTTTATGTAAGCTTTTTGCCCCCTGTTTAAGTTACATACATATCCATTTTTAATGTAATTAAATCACAAGTGAACGCTCATTGAAAAATAATTGACATGCCAAAAACAACATTTTACAAGATTCAATTTGAACACATCATGATAACGTTATTATTTACTGTTCCTCAATACTCATTATTACTGACTAGAGCGCATGAATTGAATTGTGGAATACTTTTCTTTTGTTGTTGCCATTTTTCAGATTAATAGTAAAAAAAAAACATCCATAGAAACGTCTCAAAACCCTTCTGCAGCAGAGTGTGTGTGTCTCTCTCTAAGCTCAGTGTGTTCTTAACATCATATTTCTTCCAAAACATATGCTGCTTCCGTTTTGCAGGGAGCAACAAATCTGTTTACCACCTGGGAAGGCAGGTTAGACTTCAACAGTTGCTCCAACAGTTGCTGGACTCCAAGTTGTTTAAAGTAATACAGTCAGTGGCAATTCATAATAATGTACTATTCAAAACACATGACAGTGGTTCTCTTATTGGTAAAATAGTCTAGTTACAATCTACAAGCACACTAATTATACCAAACGGTAAAAAAAAAAAATGCTTAGTTGCCCGTCATGGAGCAGGACTAGACCCTGTAAGCTAATCAGAAATCAGTGTTACTGTTTGATCCTTAGGCTTTATGTCAGTGTAACACATGATACATGAGTGATGTCGAGCATTATTACTGCAATGACAGATTTGATTGATGCTGCCGAACGACGTACACACAATATGTATATCCTTCAAGAGTGAGACGTTCAGTTTGAGCCTAAAGCTCAAAAACCTGTTCCTTTGCTTTGCTGGCCCCGAGACAGGAATGAGTACAGATCTGGTCTAATAACCTCATGCATTATTTAGCGCTCTCTCAATACTACTGTGCATTTAGTGTAATGGCCTGTCAGGGCTGAATGCAATCACAGAGGACTGGCTTCACTGATCAGTTGATGATATGGTAAGGTAAATGGGTGTTTTCCCTGTTGGTTCGCAGTGAGTGATGAGTGTGAATGCCCCCTGGGATTAGTTTGCCTACATGCAGTAGAACAGATTTTTATGTTTTGCTAAGGGCTGTGCCATTTATACTAGTCACTATTGTGTAACATTACAATGATGTCAATAACGATTTTGTAGCTACAGTATGTCACTACACTAGTTATATATTTAAACCAGCTGTAGATGCTGCACTTTTTCTGTTGGGTCATAGATGTACTCTGTATGTTGATGATGTGTCACCTCTCCAAATGTCAGCAGGCCTCCAGAAGGTCGTTTTTTTTTTTTTTTTAAAGTGAGAATGACCACTAGACTTTTTTTTTTTTTCCCCGGAGGACATCTCACATTACCTGACCATGATTTCTGTGTTTATGGGCCAACTCATATGACTGTTTACACCACAAAATACCAAAGTAATCATGTTTTAACACACACATGCCCGTCAAAATGACTGTTTGTTTCATGAAAAATGACTTGATTTGTTCAAAGATATATTGTCCCAGAAATAATTGCGATAAACATTTTTTTTTTATTATCATTTTATGACACCGATATAATTATAATTTACTAGAATGATAATGAAAGTCACCCTTTCAAAGAGCAATGGACTTTTAATTCCTAAGAAGATTTGGACATTAAAATTAGAAAGAAAATTTAGAAATATTGTAAATAAATAAAACAAATTAAATAAAACCACACAACCAAAACAATAAATAAAATGGACTCTTGTTAACAAAAATGCGCAATGTCTTCGCAATGCCCAAGCCTGTGCTGCCAATGCTGTTTTTTCTGGCGTCATACTGACTTAAATGTTGGTGACATTCTTATGTTAACAAACACTCGTGTAAACGGGTAATATCAATATTCTTGCCGACAAAAATAATCGAGGTCATGTCCACATATCATACGATAAGGTAATAACGATACAATTTTCAAGGTCATGTCCATATATCATCTTGGACAAATTGGTAATCATGTCATCGAGTGAGTGACTGACCTTACATAGAAGTTGTGTTTTCCCATGAAATTAGTTTTTAAGACAGAACCATGACACTTCTACTCAGGAAGTTTGGTAAACAATTGCAGAAAACAGTATTTTTATGGGACTTTTTGGAAATATCCTGTTTGTTTTTGGTGCTTTCTTTCATACAAACTCTGCTCACAACTGGAGTGCGAGTGTTTGAAAATGTAAAACCTGAGTCTATTCATATCACATCACCAGGATGGCAAGTGTTATTGCATTGTAAACAGTCTGTAGGCCTTATCTTGATGTGTCCATGGATAAACCTTTTGTAACGCTGTCATGAAGACAGATTTGTGTAATATGATTGGTGATTGATTACTGCAGCCCTTCATAACCTGGTATGTCCCTCTGAAGGACCTTTGATGCAACATGTGTACCTTACCTTACCTTTGCACAGGGGGGTTGTGTGCGATGGTGGGTGGGAGAAAGAAACCTTTATATTATCTCTGCTTCGTGCCGCCCTGGAGTAGCTTTCGGTGTTATTTATTTAGATATATACGACGTCTAGCATCCCAATGGGAAAAATTACCTAAGTAAAGATTATCATTGTGAATATATCCTTCCACCGCCTACTGTAGTCCTTGCCGTCGGCTTCTTGAAGCTACATTTCCTGGCACCCAGAAACTATCTAATAAGAATACACACTTCGACGGCTGGCTAAACGAGACTGGCGTTTTTCTTTTTGTCGAGCCTGTCCGACCTAGCAACAGTAACTAAGGGGGCAGGACTTAGGATTGGTCAAGTGGGGAAAACAGGAGAGTTTAGGACACTCCCTTGCCTATTCTGTCACTGCAGGCTAGTTGGATATCGTAACAAAACTGTGTTGTGCAGAGTGACAGTAAATGTTCCACTGAGAGCAAATAAAATGACAATGTAGATTTAAGTCACTACATGTGTTTTCTTCTTTTTCTGTACAATTTGAGAACTCACCTCTCTGCTTTGAGTTTTCTTTACATCAGCTGGCCATAGCTCACTGTTTCAGGGGCTCAGTGATGAGAATTAATAGTCTGAAGGGATTCCCCATTAACTTATGAGTTTCTCTGTTGTCCGTTGTTTATTGGGAGTTCAGTTCAACTTGTCTGCTGAATTCCCTCCACAAATATTTGCTGTCAGTTTCTGGTCCTTCCAGTCGTGTGCATGTTTACTGTCTCACTGTACCGTGACGAGTCGTTGTATCAGATGTTCTTGGTTGAAACATGTGGTGCTGAGATACAAGACATCAACATACTGTAGAGGCTTGACTCACTGCTGTCCATGACGCCTGCAGCAGGGAGGAATTGAAAAGATCCTCTGTTTCCTTTCTACTTTTGACCTTTGGTTTAAAAAATAAGGACATATCCTGTTAATAGAATTGGCCATGGACTGAATTTGGTTTAAAGGCATACTGTTCATATGTTCACAGTCATGAATACGAATACAGTTGTTGCATTTATAGGAGTATGTGAGACTTTTAGCAGGATCACTGGTTTTTAATTAGACATGAGTGATGGAGTGATCTGTCAAAACATTTTAAATTATTCAGCTGGGCCCGTACTTCATTGGCTGTTGATTTGTGAGTTTGTTGAGGTTTGTATCGGATTAGTAACCCTCCCCTCCCGTCCCTTGGCCCTCCTTCCATCATTTGCTCCGCTTTCACTCTGCAGCGGAAGCAAAGAAGAGAATAAGAAAGGAGCTTTGTGAAAAGGACAGTGATTGTTTGTTTATGAGGATGCTAGCCTTGCGGTGACATGACTTTTTCCCCTCCCTCTCACATGGCCGTTAAGTGAAATAAATACTCAAAGCACTATGTAATCAAATGTAACACAGATCCAGCTTTTTGGAGTTTTTTCCACTTGATTCATACGGCTCCAGTTCCTCGCCCCTGGACAAAAACACTGGAGTTGAGTTCACCTCAAAAGGGGGGAGACTGAGAACTTCAATGTGTCCTGAAGGAAGGGACAAGGGCTGCAACTAACAATTATTCTCATTGTTGATTGTCGATTATTTTCTCGATTAGTTGTTTGTTCTATAAAATGTCAGAAAATGGTAAAAAGAAAAAAAGTCAATCGGTGTTCCCCAAAGCCCAAGATGACGTCCTCAAATGTCTTGTTTTCTGTCATAGAGGAGTAGAGCAGGCAGAAAATATTCCCATTTAAGAAGCTGAAATTTGATAATTTTCACCAAGTAACACACGTCTCTTTTCACTTGTCTTCATGTCAACCATGTCCCTTCTAGAGCTGCAACAATTAATCGATTAGTTGTCAACTATTAAATTAATTTTGATAATTAATTAGTTTATCAGTTTGAGTATTTTTCTAAGAAATAAAAAGTGGAGTTTTTATAGTAACTTGAAACATTATCACTTATTTATTATCACTATTTTAAATGACTTATATTATTTTGTTGTCATATGTCTTGCGAACTGCAGCACTGAACAGATTATAATTTAAGAAAATATTCTTAAATTAAAATTAATTAATTGAATTAAAAAGGCCCTGATCAGACAGGGCATGTTTTACAGTTTACTGCATTGTTTTATTTTATATGTTGCTAGCAAGTAGAGATGTTCCGATACCATTTTTTACTTTCCAATACCTGAACATGCAGTATTGTCCGATGCTGAGTACCGATCCAATACCAGCGCGATCAAAAATATATAGTTATTATTATTTAACAGCTTGTTGGGTTTTTGGTGAAATATTGCCAAATGGCTGACATTTTCCGTGCTCTTACTTCTGTTAACATTACACTCTCCACTAGCGCTTCACTGTTGTTGTTTGCTATCGTCACATGACAAACTACCTGCAATCAGTTCTTCTTCGCTGCTCTAAAACAGTAATTGCCAGTGGCAGCGATGATGCATCAAGGACGACCGCACAGGGAAGGCTACTGTTTTAGAGCGAAGAAGAAGAATGGATTTCCGGTTAAACAAGTTGATTTTGTTTCTAAAAGTCATTGGATCAGATCAGTGTATAGACTGGCGTACTCGCCGATACCGAATTTTGGGCGGTATCGGACGCATTTCCATGGTAACTAGGGTTGGTAAAGTCATAAAGCAAAATCCAGCAAAAAAATCACCACAATGAGAAAAAATGCTAATGACGTCGGGCGCTTTTCCACTCTGAGTTGATTTTTTTTTAACTCGAAACGTTCAGGATGCTCCTGTAAAAGTGGGACATAACACAGAGCGGATAAATGCAAGGTGCTCAGCAATGCAAAAGCAGCTTGCGAAACGCTTCAATCTCATTAAAAACAATTACAAAAAGCCGCTCCAGACTGCTAAACGCGCTCTGTCGGATCGAGGCCTAATTCATGTTCTTCCTCTTTTTTTCTTATTAAGTTATTGAACAAGTGAACAGTTTGTATAACCAGGAGTTTGTCTTTTTTTCCCCCATTTCCCCCATTTCTCATATTTGTCTTTCTCCATTTGCCCTCTCTTCGTTTAGTGATGGAGTCCACAGTTGTGAGTACGTCCACTCTGGCCCCCGATGAGTTCGATAGGAACGTGCCGCGCATCTGCGGCGTGTGCGGTGACAAAGCCACCGGCTTCCACTTCAACGCCATGACCTGTGAGGGCTGCAAGGGTTTTTTCAGGTACACAAATGCTCATGCGAGGTCACCGTTCCGCTGTAAAGCGGACACAAATTGACATATTGGATGTACACGCAGTACAGCACAACTGCTCATATCACCCTGATGAAAACAAAGAGATGCATATCGACTAACAAGTTATTGACACATGTACACATTAGCATATAAACACGGGTCTGAACTTGCATATATAATGTCCACCCACACACGCACACACACATTAAATGTAATTACCACCCACAGTTACATAAGAACACACACAAAACCACCGACAACATCGAGTTCACACTAATGCCCGGCAGCAGGTAGAGAATACAGATGAGCTCAGTCCTATAGTTAACGCCTTGGCTGCTGCCTGCTCATTGATACAAACACACATGAGTTTCCAATTTAACTCAAGACAAAGCTAGAGCAAGTCATGATTGTGTGAGCTTGTGTGTGTTTGATGTATCCGCCCGTTTACGCCTGTTCCTCCCGTTGATGTTTAAAGGGAGAGGATGAAAAAGAAGGATGTTTAATAATCGCCTTCCTCGTCTCGCAGCTGGCCCTTGTTTGAACCCTCACCAAGCATGCTTATCTGTGTGCTGTTTTGCTCACATCTGTTTATATACGATCATACATGCTGTTCGTCACTGACTAAATCACTATGCTTTGCGTCACTGTTTGGCAAGGCTCATCTTTTACCCCTGGATTCCTTGGCACTCATCCATATTTGTGCCGTTTCGCTCAGTCCCAGGCTTGAAGTGCAAAAATATTTATTCAGTTCTACTCATGATTATTATTTGTGCACACCGCTGTCGAAGGCGCCACGGTGCTATATTTGTTAAATTCCAATTCTTTGCGCTCATATCATAATTACAAACATGTTCAGGCACACACATATAGAGCTTTAACTGACTTCTTAACAGCTTCAGTGAATTCTTTGAAATTTTACTTTGTGTGTTCATAAACTGATACGTGTGTGTGTGTATTTTAATAGACTGTAAAATGTATACAATTTATTTAGGCGCAGTATGAAGCGTAAGGCCGCCTTCACGTGTCCCTTTAACGGCAGTTGCACCATCACCAAGGACAACAGGCGCCACTGCCAGGCATGCCGGCTCAAGCGCTGTGTGGACATTGGCATGATGAAAGAGTGTAAGTATGACAGGTGACCCACATGTCTTCAGGGCAATACGCCAACGTTACACCGTGTGATTTACTGCATGCAATTAAGTAGGGAGTAACCCTCTTGTGTTAAAGGCATGGTGCTTATAATTAGGGCAACAACTAAGGATTATTTTCATTGTTGGCTAATTATTTTCTCTATTAATTGATTAGTTGTTTGTTTTTTTCTTCCATAACATGTCTTCTTTCAGACTACTTGAAGGAAATTATCCAAAATACACAATTAAGTGTTTATTTTACTACACTTTGTCTACATTTGTGTCTGTGGATTTCTCAGAAATTCACCAAAAGTTAGCATTAGATAATGTCTCCTTTGTATATTTAAACATAAAATTTAAGAAAACTTGTAAAACTTGAAACGTTCGTGGTGATATCTATTATTTTTTTTAACCCTATTCACCTGTAGTGTCTTGCAAAACATATGGAATTTTATCTTCAATGGCCGTTTCCTCAAAATATTTTTTTCTCTCTCATAATCTAAGCCAGAAATCTCCACTTCAGTAGCACTTACATACACCAGACTTTCCAGTTTCATCCTTATCTATATTCTACATGTTGTTTTGTCCACAACCCAAATATATTCAGTTTACTGTCATAGAGGAATAAAGAAACCAGAAGATATTCACATTTAAGAAGCTGGAATCAGAATTCTTTTTACTTTTTTTCCCTAAGAAATTACTCAAACTGATTAATCGATAATCAAAATAGTTGGTAATTTCATTTAATAGCTGAAAACTAATTGATTCATTATTGCAGCTCTACTTATAATGATTATATTAATTAGTATTAAGGTAGTTTTTGTTGGACACTGTTGAATGTGGATCAAAATGATGTCCTGGACTCATCCAAGACCACCCTAATAAGACATTAATATAACCTGCTGTATATAAATTACATTAAATCTATTTTTCTTGTTTCTGTTTGTGGATAGATAGTAAAATTTACACAACTGCTGTTTGCAGTTTTGGGGGCCTACTGTCCCTCTTGTGTATATTATGTAATATTTGGACTGGGGTCAAGCATCTCTGGGTCTTTGCCCCCATTAGAGTGTTGACATGTTCTATTTGAACTGGAGGAGCCTCCCCACATTGTATAGTGTGAGTATACTCCATCTGAAGTTTAAACACCTGCTGTTATGTACAATCTAGCGAGGCCTCTTCTTTCCAAACAGTCTTGTTTATTTTCATGATCTGTAAATAGCAGGTACTTTTTTTTTTCTTGTTTTCTCCTGATATATCCGGATATTGTCCCCAGGCCTCCTTTTAAGCAAAGGCCTCTCACATCCAGCTCAACATTACTTTCCCTTTGAGTGTTTCTGGGAATACCACAAGGGTGGTGGCACCGACACTGCGATTTACTGTACGCGGAGAGGAGCCAGTGGCATTGCTGTTGCAAAAACGGCAGCATGTTGTTGAGATCCAGCTCTCTCTCTCTCTGTCTCTGTCTGTCTCTCTCCCTCTCTGTCTCTGTGAGCTAATTCAGTGGTTAGAACAACAAGGAGCGAACAGAACAAAGACAAAGCATTCACTTGTTCATTGCAGCAGGGGTCTCCATATGGACCCGTCCCCTCCCATTCTCTTCCTCCAGAGAATAACAACCCCACAACACCACATTGACATAGCTGTCATCACAATGTAAAACATAGGCGCATACTGAAAAGAAAAAAAAACTGTATTGTAAGGTAGGGCTGGGCGATATGGCTTATAAAGAATATCTTGATATTTTTAGTATCTAATATATATTAAGTTTGCAGGCAGTAGTTTTTAAAATGATCATTCATTTTATTTGTTATTTCATATTTATTCATTTTGTTTTATTACTTTATTATTTACAGACTGACTTGCTTTTATTTTGAAGCCAGTTCTTACACGCTCTTACCGTAATGCCTACTATATACAGTACACATACCGCAAAACAACGTAGGGGCTAGTTTGACCGTCTTTTTCAAAGAGGACGCTGGCATCTTCCATCAGCGTTTCTGACCTCCAGATGTATGAACTCACTTTGGCGCTTCACTTCTCTCGCGCTCTCTGGGCTCTTTTCCTGTTTTCTGGCTGTGTCTAGAAGGCAACTTGCAAAATCTAATCTGAGATCTACAAAAACTTGCCAAAACAATCGCGATACTCGCTGCCTGACGACCTATCCTAACCTTAACCATTCGAGGTCAGTGCCTAATTTTAACCATTCAAGGTCAATGCCTAAATGTAACCATTTCAAGGTCAATGCCTTACCTTAACCATTCAAGGTCAATGACAAACCTTAACCATTCGAGGTCAGTGCCTAATTTGAACCCTTCAGGGTCAATGCCTAACCTTAACCATTCAAGGTCAGTGCCTAACCTTAACCATCTCGTGAGAGTTTCCCCAATTTGCTGTTTCCCTTCTACACACGACCCTATTTCCTGCCTCCCTACAGATCCAAAAACACACGCCCCATACGCACATCCTCGCTCATACGCCACAAACACTCGCCCAGGAGAGTGTGTCTGTGTGAGAGGGAGAGAGCCGCAGGAGAAACGAAACGCCAAAGCGAGCCTCATGCCACCGGCTTAAAAAGATAACCTGACCGTTAATATTTGTACTCGATGTTGCCGATATAGTAATTTACCACATCCCATGCAGAAACAAGCCGCAATACATCGAGTGTATCCAATATATATCAGCCACCCCTATTCTAAAGTTTAGTTTTCCTGTGTGTGTGTGTGTGTATATAATCGTAACACTGTCCCTCTTTGTGTCTTTATACTTGCCCCCCCCCCCCCCCCCCCACAGTCATCCTGACAGACGAGGAAGTGCAGAGGAAGAAGGACCTGATTCAACGCAGGAAGGATGATGAAGCACAGCGCGAAGCGGAGAAGGAGGCGCGGCGGCCCCGGCTCAGTGACGAACAGAGTCAGGTCATCGCCACGCTGGTGGAGGCGCACCACAAAACATATGATGACTCCTACTCTGACTTCTGCCGCTTCAGGGTTTGTGTCTTTTAATACAGTTATACTCATCATCATCTTATCAACATTTTGCAGTCAGATTTATTTCAATTCACAAAAATGCATACACCAGATATTGTTCTGATAGTGTTAAGATTGACGAACTGTTCCAGCTCTGTTAGATTGACAGTTTTTCACTTCCACAGGGATCTTAACATTACCTGCATTAACTGCATACTCACAGAATTTCAGTGTTTGTTTATTTGCTTCCTCACATCAGAATTTCTTTCTGCTTCAGCTTTACTCCACTGCCTGTCAACAACAGTCATGTCTTGTATTGTTTACACACAAATATCACACTCGGCGGTCCATTTCTCCTACAAAACTCTCGTGTTGAATCTCCATCAAACACCTCTGTCCGTTTAGACATTTAACCTTAGTGCAGCCATACTCAAGTCCAGCAATTCAATCCCATTTTTTTTAGCAGATAGTCAACAAAACTGCACATTCTATATTTTTGAATGAGAATCTGAATTATGTATACAAATTGGTCGGCTCGCACTGGTCTGGTCAATTTTGAGATTTTGGGCTATTTTGCTTCCATAACATGTCTACTTTCAGACTAGTGGAAAGAAAACATCCAAAATACACATTTAGGTGTTTATTTTACTACTTTGTCTATTTGTGTCTGTAGAGTTCTCCTAAATTCACCAAAAGTCAGCATTAGATAATGCCTCATTTGTATATTTAAACTGACATTTAAAAAAACTTGTAATACAAAAAAATATTGTCTTAATGTAAGTAATAAACTGCGGAAGTTTCATGATGATATCTATTAGTTAACATGTTTTTCCCTGCACCTGTTGTGTCTTCAAAATGTATGGATTTTTACAACACATATCTTTAAAGGCCATTTTCTCAAAAGAAAAATGATTGTACTGTCTGAATGTTTTTATGGAGGGGTTTGTTCATATATCATTCATAGCCTGATTTATAGAACAGTTTATACTGAAAAGTATGGCGAAAATTCATTTTTTATGGCTTTATGGAGTGATGAAAAGAGATCCCAAAAACATTTAACTCTAATATGTCAACAAAATGAAACAAAGATGTTGAACATGGCTTTATCCAATTTTCAGAAGTCTGTGCAAATTAGCACATATTTGATAAGATAATGCCTCATTTGCATATTTAATCATACATTTTCAGAAAACTTGTAATAAATGTAAGTGATCAACTGGGGAAGTTTCATGGTGATATGATATTATTTAGTTAATAAGGTTCATTTTCTTGTACTGCATCGATATATAATGATCCAAAATTTGGTGACTAGACTTGTTTAAAAATCCTCTGCTGTCTTTTATATTATATAAAAATCCTCTGCTGTATTTCTACGTGCCCTTTTCTAGCCTCCTGTGCGCGAGGGCCCAGTGACGCGTAGCGCCAGCAGAGCTGCCTCTCTCCACTCTCTGTCAGATGCCTCCTCTGACTCCTTCAGTCACTCTCCAGGTAAGAGACACACACTATTGAGATTTCACTCACAGTCAAGTGAAAACAGTGACTGTCTAGGTTAGGGGTCGGCAACCTTTTTGATATGAAGTGCCATTTTTTCAATTTTCTTCTTAATCAGTTAGTGGGGCAGCTAAGCTGAAATATTCATATAATATTAAAAGCAACACATTTGGCACAGATGTAGGTTTATATGTTATGAAAAGATATAATTTTTTATATAGGCGCTTAATATTCCAAAATGTTGCACGTGTTCAAGCCGATTAGATCAGATGTCACAAGATCACAGACATGTTTTTGACCTCTTTATTTTGTAAGGGTGCTTTTTTAAAAGCCTTTAACCTGAGAAAAATGTGAGAACCAAATAAAAGGAACATGGTCATGGCTGTTAAAACAATTTATATAGTTGTATAAATATATATAAAAAAGGTTGGCCGGTTTACGGCATGATCCAAGAACTGAGGAGGAGGTTGTCATTCTATCATGAAGGCAAGGGGGTGTAGTGTGACCCTAAAGTGACCATGCTCATTTTATTTGGTTTTCGTGTTTTTCTCAGGTTAAAGGCTTTTAAAAGCACCCTTAAAAAGTAATAAAAACATGTCGGTGATCTTCTGACATCTGATCTAATCTGCTTGAACACACCTTGGATATCGTAAAGAGTCATAAAATCAGTTTTCTGCAACATTTTGGAATATTTGGTGGCCATTTTGAAAAATGGCTGCAAATTTGCAGCTCCACGATATCTATATCTTTTCATAACATATAAACCTACGTATGTGCCAAATGTGTTGCTTTTATTGCAAAATGCACAATTGTTATGCTTAACTGACCCCCTTAGTGTGCCATATTAACATAAAGGTAAACATTAAGTTTAATTAAGACACTACATCAAAATTTAAATCCCCAAAAGATCTGTATTTTATTCCAACCATATAGGCAACGTGCATATTAACATTTAAAAAAAAAGAATCTCCAGTAATAAGGACATTATAGTTATATTTGAGAACTCTATACAAGAAGGCTGCCTTCCTTATGATAACATCCACATCTGAGTTGAAATCATGAACCCTACCGACCTTCCACCAATCTTGTTCATCAGCAATAAACTTATCAAATTCTGCGAAGAAGGCAGCAAGTACTAACCAATCAGAGGAAGAGTAGGGCAAAGGGAAAAAAATCAATTAAACTACCGTAAATAACAGGCTGCGAAAGTGTTGATTCGGCATGAGGATAAGAGGGCACTTCAATATTTCCAAAAAAACTCTCTTGCACACTTACTGCTAGTGTGCACTTAAGCTACCTAAGGTTGCCTACCCCTGGTTTAGGGTTACAATGAAACTAGTATGTCCTGCACACTCACCCTTTTGTAGGAATCCTCTAGAAATAAATCTTATATTAATACAAGGAAGAATAAGATGTGTCATCTCACTGAAATTATGATGTATTACAGAAAAATGACTGAAATTTCAATAGGAAGTGAAACTATCGTACACAATTGAAATATTATCGAAAGAGTTAATACTGGACTTGAGGCGCTTCAGCCGTTTGCATGTTGGCGTGTATAATCTGTCACGCTGCTTTACTGAGAAATCAGTGGAAATTCTGTGAATGGCCTGCCCCCCCCAGACACCTGACTCCCACTAGTAAACATCAGTTCATTAATGCATCCGTCACTAATGGAGCAAACACAGCGAGGGACACGGTCCCGTGGCCCACCGCCAACACTCAGCGGAAACCAATGACTCAAAACAACCCCAGCAGCAAGCTCTGCATGCTTCACATGTTGTCGTAGCTGTCATCTAAGCTTTCATCTCACTCCTACTGACCTGACACTCGTGTATTTTCAGATGATCCTTTCCATCAACAAGCCCCCTCTGTTTCGTGATTTCTCTCGGTCCTCTCAGCACAGACTGCGTCTATTCATGAAGGAATAGTGTGACATTGTCATGGATTTCTACTTTTTCTCCTCTTTTCCCCTCTTGCCTCCTCTCTGCTCTGCTCCGCTGTCTTCATCTCAATCACTGCAGAGTCGGTAGACACCAAAATGAACTTCAACAACCTGCTGATGATGTACCACGAGCAGGGCAGCAGCCCCGACTCCAGCGAGGAGGAGGCCTCCAGCTTCTCCATGCTGCCCCACCTGGCTGACCTGGTCTCCTACAGCATCCAGAAGGTCATTGGCTTTGCCAAGATGATCCCTGGGTTCAGGTATGTGAGAGTGTGTGTGTGTGTGTGTGTGTGGAGAGCATGGCTGCGGTTAAAAGGTCTTTTTTTGCTTAGGAAGGTTCCTAACTGAGTGAAATGACCCAGAAGTATCTATGTGGCAGCCATGATAAAAGCTGTTTAAACTCTCTAAATGCTAAGGAAAGGTGCTTCAATGCTTCCTTTATTTTCTCCTTTAGCGTAGGATACACTGGACCATACTTTACAAATTTAAAGCGACGCACCATTCGGCCATTCATGAAAACAAACAACATGCCCATCTTGCATTCATGTTATGTTGTTGACAGTAACAACCATTTCGTTTCACTTAATTCATAGCTATTTATTTTGAACATTTAACAAATAAGTAAAAAAAAAAAAAAAAAAAAAATAAAATTAGTCTTTTTTTTTTTTATTAAATCAACTGTCCGTAATGAATAAAACTCGTTAGTTTTGTCAACATAAATAAAGTGATGATGTCTTGACTGATTCGCCAAAAGAATGCAGATACATATTTTTTTTTTGTAACAACACAATTAATTTAATATAATAGTGTTGGAGCCGAAATAGTTTTTTACTGTGGTTAAATAAATCTAATTTATAATGTTGTTAGATTGCTGCTTAAACGCTCAACCCACAGATGCATCAAGCAGGAGAGCAAATAGGTTTTTGACCGCAGTGAAAATGTTGTTTTTGAAAGGCTAAATGCCAACAAATATGGATTGAGGTGGAATATTTTGTTAGATTTTGCTACTAAGAAGGAAAAATATATATTTTTATATAGTTGTATTCATAGACTTTTGTGTAAATTATCCAGTAAGTGTGTTATTATGATTTTGGTTATACATGAGCAAATCAAATTTTGACAACCTCAGAGCAGACAAATCCTGGTACACCCCCTGGGATCTTTGGCGCCCACCCAAGGGGGGGCCCAGTCCCCAGGTTGGGAACCACTGGCCTAACAAACTGTCAATAAACAAATAATCAACTTGGATAAATATTACATGTCCGAAAAGAAGTAGAAGTATTCACTTAAACTGTATGTCCAACCACTTCTCCATGACTCAAACATTTACTCATATATCATATAAACTTGTGTGACTGGCAGCCTATAGTCTTTTTTTATTTCAATTCCAACCTTGGTAATGAAGTAATATTTTTCACCGGGTTGTCCATGTTTAAGATAATCCTTTATTATATATGTTGATGGTAAAGTGTGAGAGCTGCAGGAAGGAAGGATCTGCGGTATCTCTCTTTCACACACTGTGGGTGAAGCAGCCTGTCATGGAAAGCTGTTTACAGCCTGCATGAATCCACATGGTAAGAACACACGCGGCGAAGATGCGCTTTTTGTCGTCCATCTTCGGAACATTGCAGTTTCACCACAGCAGACCTGTTTCAATAACATCCGCTGCCGTCATGTCATAATTACGGAGCCTAGTGAAGTGCAGTCGAATCTCTGAGCACCACGGTTGTCTTTTCCTGAGTCCTTATGGATTCTCTATCACATCTTTCCTTGACCTCATGACGTTTTCTATCGAGGTCAAGGAAAAGTGGTTAGGAAAAGACATTCAATGTCATGTTTTGACTTTTTGACTGCAGCCCATGTTCCATCTGTCTGTCAGAGTTTTTACTCTGTCACTCTGAATTAGTTGTTAACAACTGATGTTAGCCAGAAGAAAACATGCCTTATCTAGAGAATTTGACTCCAAGGCTGTCAAAAAAGATTCTTTCCATATTCACAATCACCAATATATGATGGCAAGAAAACATGTTAGTTAGCAGAAATAATTACTTAAAGCTTGAGTAGGCAGATTGGCGCAAATATGATTTAATAAAAAAACCAGTTTTTATAAAGTAGTAGTGCATGAAACAGGTAATCGACAAATCATGTGCCTCTGTGTCCTCCGATGCTCCTAATGGCATCCTCAAGATTTCACAGACCGGAGGAAAACAACCAATCAGAACCGAGCTGGAGCCTGCCGTCTCTGAGCCGGCTGTCAATCACTCGCAAACTCCAATCAAACGGTCAAACTAGGCAACGCTGATCAAATATGAATCAGTATATTCTGTTACTGTAATGCCTATTTCTCGTATAAAATGTTTTCAGAAACATATTTTAGTGTACTGTTCAGCTGTAAAATTGTTGAATGAAGAGCCAATAGGAACGCTCTCTCTCTGAAATGACCTGTGATTGGCCAAAGTCTCCCGTCACAGGCTAGATTTTTTAAAGTCTGAAAACAGAGCCATGAGGAGGTGCAGAGGTCTAGTTATCTCTCAGAACACTTGAATTACAATATGCTGAAAGGTTATTATGAAATTTTTGCCCGATGATGTCACAAATATTCTGCCTACTGCCGCTTTAATAATAATGGCATGTTGCCAACCATACCACTGTGACATATGGCTAGAGGAGAGGGTACATCCTTCCTGAGCTTCTCTGTATTTCAGTATTTACAGAGGACTTTCTGTGGATTTTCTTTGTTGGTTTTCTGTTTGCATATAGAATAGACCGGCTCAAGTAAACAAATGTCGATGTCTGGCAAAATAAAACCTTCTCCTAAACAAAGATGTACGGACAGAGTTTTTCAAACTCATGTATTTTTTATTTACATGTCTCCCGAGTGACTTTTTACCTAAATGTGCGTCGAAGACTTTGTCCACCTACTTGTTTTTCTGCCTGATTAGTTGATAATGTGCCACAGCGATGGCCGTGGTCTAAAGGCCATAGATTACTGATAGACTGTATATTACAGATAGCTAACACATTGTGGAAAATCTTTAATCTTGTTGTTCCTTCACTGGACGAGGTTATACATTTGCCACAGTCATGTCGTTAGTGTGAAGTTCAGTCCTTTAAGTATGTTAGTGGGTGATTGTCTGACCTGTTTAGAGGAAGACACTCTTCTAGTGCTCAGCAGTCGCCTGTCTGTCTTGCATGTACACCCTCAGGTCTTCTATCTGATGATCACATGATGAACATTGTTTTAAGAGCATGTGAGAGGCCTATTTACAGGAAAAACTATCTTTTGTTTAATAGTTTGAATGGCCCAAGGTTGATTCTTATTCTTAAGAGATATGATATCTTAACCTTGACTAACCTTGAAAATAGAACAGAGTAAACAGAATAGAATGATATAACCGTGGAAGACACGAGCCAGCACATTCTTTGTGACTGTAAAAGCAAAATAACAATGGCCTGCCAAGACCTTTTTTTTCTCCTTGTTTCTTCCACACATGGCAACTGCTGCCTTTCAGCGTGTTTGTCTCTCAGTGTGTTGACAAACGCTCAGTGTCTCTAGGGGGTCACCCCTAAGTCGAGGCTAAAAACGAGTCGGGGCCTGTATTTCCTGGAAGTTATCGTTCCCACCGGCAGCGAGTGATGGACGTGGTCGGATTACCTCTGGAATGTTTGTCCACTTATGATCTGCTCCCTAAGCCCTGAAAAACACCCCAGACCTCCCCTGAAGACTCGCAGGTTTCAGCTCATGTCTCCTGCTACTTCAGTAGTTTCATTTTCTAAACATTTCATAACATTACCAGATGCAAGTTTTCACCGTGACAGTGATGACGCATAAAACAGCATCAGCTTGATTTATCAAGTGACCTTTCCGTGCACAGGGACCCATCACAGCAGGAGGAAGTAAACAGAAATAAATATTTTGGATGTTTCTTTCATGTATCTGATAAACCCTGACGACTGACCTTGGACCCAGTAAACCATTGATAAGCAAAATTCCATTGAAATGAATTAAACAACAACTTATGAACTAGGGCTGTCACCATATCAGATTATCACTACACGATTATTGTGGCCAAAAGAAAACGATAGTATCATGGTATCTTGAAAAAATTTGGACCAAAAAAGAAATGCCTCCATTCAAATTTATCTTTAGCTTTGTTTACTGTGTGTTTTGACTCTTTTTTGGCAAAGGAATTGTACCCAAAATACGAGTGTAGGGAGGTGGAGAGAGAGTCTGCAAACATAACTCTACAAAAGCGTGATTTAAGAGGTGCTGTATTATTTATACAATATTATCATTACGGCTTTCAATCGATTGAAATATTTAATTGCGATTAATCGCATGATTGTCCGTAGTAAATCGCAAATTAATCATACATTTTTTAATCCGTTCAAAATGTACCTTAAAGAGAGATTTGTCAAGTATTTAATACTCTTATCAACATCGGAGTGGGCAAATATGCTTGCTTTATGCAAATGTATGTATATATTTAATATTGGAATGAACAAAACAATGACAAATATTGTCCTGAAACCCTCACAGGTACTGCATTTAGAATAAATAAATATGTTCAAATCATAACATGGCAAACTCAAGCCCAACAGGCAACAATAGCTGTCAGTGTGTCAGTGTGCTGACTTGACTATGACTTGCCCCAAACTGCATGTGATTATCATAAAGTGGGCATGTCTATAAACGGGAGACTCGTGGGTACCCATAGAACCCATTTTCATTCACATATCTTGAGGTCAGAGGTCAAGGGACCCCTTTGTAAATGACCATGACATTTCCTCGCCAAGATTTAGTGCATATTTGGAGCATTATTTAACCTCCTTCTTGACAAGCTAGTATGACATGGTTGATACCAATGGATTCCTTATTTCTAGTTTAATATAATGCCAGTATCTTCACTCTAGCTTTAAAACCGACCTGCTACAACCCCCGAAAGATCGATTGCATTATTATCGCATTATTTTTGACAGCCCCTAATTATCACATGTGTATTATTAACATGATATCAATATTTCATTTTTAAATATCCCGGTTTTCATCAATACCGGTATATTGCGACACCCCTATTATGAACTGACATATTCCAGACATAAACATGCAGAATGGGCAAGGAGTGTTTATCTGCTGCTGTACCACTTTCCTGTCTAATTAAACACGACCAGCACTACAGGATTCAGATCATTTGAGGACTATTTGTTTAATAATTTATTATTTGTGGTTTGCCAACTTAGTAAGTGATATCTTTCCCTGCAGGGAGCTGACTGCAGAGGACCAGATTGCCCTGCTCAAGTCCAGCGCCATCGAGGTGATCATGCTGCGCTCAAATCAGAGCTTCAACCTGGAAGACATGTCCTGGAGTTGTGGTGGGCCCGACTTTAAATACCAGATCAGCGATGTCACCAAAGGTCGGTGTAAACTCTGCCACGTGTACAGTCTGACTGCTGTGAACACAAGCTAGTGTTTAGGACCATGCTCGTCAACTCATTTTGCTCTGCTGATAGCTGAAGAAAAGACGCACATGTTACACATTAACACTGCTATTCAGAGCTTGAAGGAAGGAGACCGGCCTTAAGATAGGGTGGGAGTAAAGAAGAGGTTACTGGCAGTTGCCTGTGTACACAGGCACATAGGAAACGGATGCTAATGCACGTTTTTTTTTCCTGCAAAACCAGTCTTACATATCCGCAGAGGCCCCTGTGGGTACGGCTTTCATTTGCCTTTCAAACAAGACCCCTCTCTCTAGGATCAACCAAAGAATGTCTCTCCTGACCTGCTCACCACACAAAACATCCACTGTCTGGGCCAGCAGAAGCAGCTCTTCTTAAAATATCACTGAATAGTTGACATGAACATGACTGGAACGCTGATGTGTTTTTCTCATGCAGTAATCAATAGTATACTAGTATAAAAGTTAAACTCTCTTCCACCAGGGATTTCAAATTAATTCTAGCCCATGTTTCACAGTTGCAGTTCATTAGTAAGATTTTTATGTAACATGGCAGTCATGGTTACTGCTGTAACCTTCAAAAAGTCCAATACAATATCTTAGTTTCTATACTGATCAAAGTGATACTTTTCAATTATTCATTTTGTTTAGTAAAACAGTTTTTCCAGAAAAACTTTTTAAAACTCAACTTTTAAAAAACTAAATCTTTAAAATGTGTCAATCTTTAAAGGGTAACTTTGGTATTTTTCAACTTGGATCCTATTTTCCATGTTTTTGTGTCTTAAGTGACTAATGAGGACAACATTTTTAAATTGGTCCAAAATTGAGGGAGAACGCTGTAACCATCAGCGTCGTTTTTGCTTGTTTTGCCACTGACAGGCTCAGATTGTTATTATAAGTGTTTGACAACATTATGGAAATGACCCTACAGAGAAATAAAACGTAAGCTTCATTCGTTCTGTTTGTTATTGTATCTAAGTCCCGTTGTGAAATCTGAATATCAGGCAACAACAGTTCCCACTCTTTACAGCATTCCTCCTCTGTGGGCGTAGGGTCACAGCTATCGACTGTATATGAAGATGGACGACGTGTCTCCACTTCCTCCTACTGTACAAAAGTGAAGCCAAAATATCCCGGACACGGGAGCTGCAATCGAATTCAATGACCTCATTCACATTGTCAAAATCATCTAAATCTTCAACCCTGACATTGAAAATATTTTAGATAACAGTAAGCTACGCTTTCTGTACTCCAACACAACACACTCTGCCCAGCAGTCTTCAGGCACACGTCACCTCGCGGGATTTCAGAACAAGACTTTTCCTTGAACAAGACTCTCTCCATGATGTCAGACACTTATAATAACAATCTGAGCCTGTCATCGGCAAAAACAAGCACTTTTAGTGGACGTACATTGACAGTGCTCAGAAACTGTTGTCCCTATTAGTCAGTTAAACACAAAAACATGGGAAAATAGGGTCCAGGTTGAAAAAGACCAAAGTTACCCTTTAATATTATCTTAACACAAACGGTTGTAGAAGAAAAAGAAGAATAATTCATTAGAGTTAATTTATTAATTACAAAGATTAATTCATCTGAAAAAAGCATTTGGTGCTAACATATTCACTGCCACAGGCACAATTTAGTCAGTGCTCAGAAAAGCATTGAGGTTCAATACACAGCACCAGCCATTAAAAAGAGGGAATGGAGGGACAGTCGGGATAATCAATGAAAACTTTTGATCAGTATTTCTGCTTCTCATTTCTGCATCTACATAAAAAAACAAAACCCCTAAGAAATGGCATATACAGCGATTCAAATTCGCTGATTAAAAGAAATTCTCAGCTGGTAGTTCTTAGTGAAAACAAACCTGTAGAATGATCAGCATGCAAGAAAAAAAAAATCCTCACCAGAGATGATTCCAACAGACAAAATGAAATATTAATGAGTTAGCGTGATGGGGACATTCCCTAGAGGGACCTTCCTTCTATGATGGCGTATGAAGCTGATTCTATGTGCTGCACAGACATTAATGATGTGTTGCGTCCTCTGCAGCGGGCCACACTCTGGAGCTGCTCGAGCCGCTGGTGAAGTTCCAGGTGGGCTTGAAGAAGCTCAACCTGCAGGAGGAGGAACACGTGATGCTGATGGCCATCTGCTTGCTTTCTCCAGGTACCACGGGTCTGACTGTGTGGAGGAGGGAACATGTAGAGGGGTCATGATGAATTGTTTATGAGTGATCTTGTTTGCCTCTTTTTCTTTCCAATAGAGAATATATTCATTATAGCTTTTATTTGAGCAACTTAAATATTTTGATTAGATATTATTTGAAGCATTGTTTCCATCTGTCAGTCAATATAAATCACATTTAAGGTGTATGTCTAAGCTATTTGAAGGCGTTTCGTGTCTCCTGTGAGCATTGCCCTTTATTTGGTACGGCATGCATGCATTTTTGCTGATGATGCAGTGCATATATTATACATGTATAGTTATGCAAGCGAGCAAGCATGTGTAACTAAGTGGATATTTAAATTCCTGTATGTGTATATGAGGTACCTCATTATTCAGTAGATGTGCTCTCCCTGATCTAAAATTAGCCGGCCACCTGACCACAACGGTAAATATACAAACACAAAGGAGATACATTTTTATGTTAATTTACAATTGGAGATTGTTTTTGTGGATAAATTAACAGTTCATTTTGGTTGCTTTTTAGTTTGTGTAACAAATGTCTCAACAGCGCTTTCACAAGCCATAGTCCGTTTGGCTAGTCCGAATCACAGTGAAATTTATACTTTTGGTTTGTTTGGTTTCACAGTGAACAAGTTAAAGCAGACCAAATGAAAACAATTAGGCATGTACGAAAGACCGACTTTATCTGGTGAGCGTTTGTTGGCCTAGTTTTTTCGGTGTGTCTCGCACTGTCGGCTCTAGTCTGCCCGAGTTTTTTCGGCCGGATCAGCATGTTGAATCGGCGGTGGAGCCTGCCAGTGAGAGAAATCACTCTGATTGGCGGTTCAGCTTAAACAAAATCAGTGCAAGAGAAGAGAAACGGACGTGAGGAGAGCAAACCAATGAGTAAAGTCAAGCGGAAAAACAGTGTTCTTCTCATTTTCATCTTCGTCTCACCTGATCATTCCAGATGGCCATTTTGTTGGGAAATATCCACACTATACACAATATACACTTTGTTTCATGTACGTATCATGACAACGGCTCGTATTTCCGCAGTCCTCGGCCTTCCAGTTTCCCTTTTTTGAATGACAAAACTACCGCTACCTGCTGGTGGGGAGAGTTATTTAATCTCACGCAGGCGCAGAACGTACGTGGTAGTTGGCCATAGACTAGTCTTTGCGGTGTGTTCGAGTGCAACGTTTTGGCCAAGAGAAAAGGTGACGTGAGGTGACTCAACTGGTGGCCTTCATTGCCGCTAGTTCTTTGATGTCAGTTTGGTGTGTCTGGGCCTTAAGACTGTCCTCTCCCCTCCCGCAGACCGCCCAGGTGTGCAGGATCACGCACGGATCGAAGCCCTCCAAGACTGCCTGTCCGAGACCCTGCAGGCCTACATCCAGCTCCACCACCCGGCAGGACGGCTGCTCTATGCCAAGATGATCCAGAAGCTGGCCGACCTGCGCAGCCTCAACGAGGAGCACTCCAAACAGTACCGCTCGCTGTCCTTCCAGCCGGAGCACAGCATGCAGCTCACCCCGCTGGTGTTGGAGGTGTTTGGCAGCGAGGTCTCCTAGAATCTTTAAACCTCAATGGTGGAGAGGAAGCTGGAGACGAGATCCCTCTAGGGGTAAAAAATGGAGGGAGGGAGCTGAGGATGTGCTGGATGGACTAAATGGAGGTGGGGAGTATGAAGCTAGTGGAAGAGAGAGAAAGTGGTGTGTGTGTGTGTGTGTGTGTGTGTGTGTGTGTGTGTGTGTGTGTGTTGGATGTGTGTTGGATGTGTGGTTTCATGTGTGTCTTGTCTAAAGAAGTCTATCTTGGTATAAAGACCAAGGTTGTATGGAGAGCAAGCATATAGTAAGAGACATAGTAAACAAGGAAACGTCATATAATACAAATTCAATTGTACATACATACATGCATACATACAACTTCTGCCTTTATACAGTATTTTTGTCTGTATTTAAATCAACAAACCGCTGCTTCAAATGTCTGGACATTTTGTGTGTGTACGGTGACGTGCACACACACACCAACGCAACAAACATACTCAGTTATTCATTTAGCCATTCAGTTGAGCTACCTCTTTGTTTTACCAGGGATTGTTTTACATCACTACGTGAAACAGCAACTTTTTTTTTTTCATACGGAACAGTATAGACTCAGTACAGATGACATTTCAGTTTATCGGTGCAAAAGCAGTGCCTGCACATTCATTTTTTATGATGTTTCAAAACTTTTTTGTTTTCCATCTGCTTCTCTCCGAAGAAGCAGCGTTACGTATATGACTTGTGTATACAATTCAAACACACATGCCTTTTTTTTTTCTCGCCTTTCACCAAAGGTATGGTCTACTACTTTCTCAAAAAAGCTTCCAGTACCTAAAAATAACCTTGCTGCTTCATGGCTCGTTTCACGCATGCGGCCACTCGACATGCGAGCAAGTTGTCCGACTAGCCTACGAAGGAAACTGTCATTTATTGCTGAGGTTTATTATACTGCAGAGTACAGAACATAATCTGTCATTTAGTGAGGTTTTGATAGGACTTTGGGGTGCCTGGTTTTGAGGTGAGAATTAGCCACTAAATGTGTTAGCTACTTTTACACTGCTAACTGTCAATCAAAAAACAAGCCTGCATTATGGCTCTCTTTTGAAATTGTTTTCCATTATCCTTCTCTTGTTTGTTTGTTTCCCTGTAAATAGTTAATTACTACCACATGTATCCTAAGCACTGTTATACCACCTTTTACTCAAGCCTATGTATTGATATACAGTACCTATATTATCACAGATTTTAAAGGGCTAAAATGCCAAATCTAACTGGAATAGTAAATCGAGGCCAAAGCAAGGGGCCTGTCTTGTTAATATATAGCTGCATACCATACTTGGAATTGGCATATATACTGATGTAATTGCATTTTTTTTTTTTTTTTTATACGTCGTTTCACCTTTAAAAACAATTCCATGAATTGTTCCTCCTTTAGTACACAGTGAGCTCAGTGGGCGGAGAGCTTGGGAAGCTGCTTCAGACCTCCCCAGATATCACACACCCCTTTCGTTTCTGACAGGGAAGTGGATTTTCTAGAATGTCGGAGGGCCTGGCGGAGGTGGTGGTGCGCGCCTCGACACCCAGGCCCTCCTGTTTGATGATGTATGCTGCGCAGCCCTCTAGTGGCTGCATTGTGTAAATACCAGGTATATAAATATATAAATAAGTAATATGTCCGCCGCTGTACATAGGGCTACATAGATATTTCTCAAGGCAAATTTTTTTCAGAAATATATATATATATATGCAAATACAATATTGACCCTTTTTTGTTTTTCATTATCACTACGTTCTGAAACATTATGCTCTTTTGACTTTGATCATGTTTTTTCTTTTTTTTTTTGGTAAGAATGAGTTAGAAATGGCTTAAACAGGGATTGCTTGTGTATTTGACTCAGTCAAATTATTATTTGTTTAGTGGTGGGTTGATGTATTTGCCTAATTTCCAAGGTTTATTCTCAGAAAGAGGACAAGCTAAACTTTACCGTGCTGCTCTCTAATATAAGCCATATAGATCACTAAGCTAGTTAAACACCTGATACATTACAGTGCATCGAAGTGATGACTCCAGAGCCTTGGATATCCTCATTGTATAATCTTCTAAACTCATATGCTATTTATCCATGGCTCTTGGAAGATAAGCTTGTATATGATAGGAACTCATATGCCTTCTCTCTGCTGTCAAAGTGCTGTCCGTCATCTTTGGCTT
This sequence comes from Sebastes fasciatus, assembly GCF_043250625.1. Lineage (NCBI taxonomy): Eukaryota > Metazoa > Chordata > Actinopteri > Perciformes > Sebastidae > Sebastes > Sebastes fasciatus. The sequence continues at coordinate 12,785,767 of NC_133795.1, forward strand.
ATGCTTCATCAGACAGCATCTAATGGCTTATAAACCAAACTGTCAAGAGAATTTAAATGCTTAGGTTTAGAGGCCAGTAATGTATGGCTTGCTGCATGTGGGATTATGGTAAAAATTATATGAAATGACATGTTTTTTTTTTATATATATCAAGACAATTCCCCAAAGAAGTGTTAAGTCAACTTCTTGCCAAGTTCAGTCTCTTTTAAGCATCTTAAAAGAAGTCATTTACAGAGATGACACAAGTCTCAAACTTTTTTTTTTTTGTCTTCTATTTGCTGTGTAACAGAAGACAAAACGGTTAAAACGGTTCCTGTGATTGGCCGTACGGGCCTCTTGTGTCAGACCGAGAGCAGACGAGGATTACTCTGTGATCTTAGAGGAAGATGATGGGAGAGAGAGCATGTGTTTGTTGTTGAGCTGGATGTGTTCTCACAACTGCTTTGTGAGAAGTTTTGACAGTTGTTGCTTTAATTTGTTCAGCCCACGTGGGTTTCTAACCTAGTATAGAGAGGCGAAGTCTCTCCCCCTTCTGGTGGACCACCATGGGACCTTATTTCGGAAAAAATATGTACAGTAGTCAACGGCGAGAGAAAGTCTCAATTTGTTGTAGTATTATATAGTTTTGTGTGAAACCGCGCAGTGAACTACATCTCTTGTGTCGCACAATAAAATCAGAGTATAGAGGCAAAGAGCCGAAACTCTGGTGCAGAGAATAATCTTTTTCGAGGTAAATCAACTTCCCAGTATGAACACTTAAATAACCCTCATTTAAATCAGTATGTCCTAAAAGTTGTAACATTCACTAATAGCCAAATCCAGAGTTATTTTACTCGGCATATTGAACGTGCTCACATGACATATCCGGCTCTGCCATCTTTGACAAACTTGACAAACATCATATGTGTGATTCATTGCACATATCGAACGGGAAAAAAATATATTTGCCGTTGACTACGTTTATATTTTTACGAATAAGGTCCCATGGTGGTCCACCTGAATGGGAAGGGACTTGGCCTCACTATAGGATTTTAAAGTCCATTCTCCGTCACTGTGGCTTTATTCCAACTGTTCATCAGTCACTGTGACACTCTGCCAGCTGACAGTCGGGGCTGGACACGGAGATGATCTGCATAGCAGAGGTAGTTAAATAGCTTTTGGATGTTTGAACATTCACGTAATCAATAATGAGTTTGATTTCCTTCGTGAAAATCGTTTGGATTATGTAGTGTGTAATTCCACGTTGCCCCACAAATCTCCCTACCGTGATTGAACTTTAAAGGAGTTGAGGATCGAGTGTCTTTAGGCAGTACCACTCATATGTATAGTATGTCAGTTTGATGAGGGGTATGATGTGCTTGGTTACTGAACACTGACTTTTGAAGTTTTTGAAAAGTCTCCATGTTGATTTTCTCTGAATACATACTTCTGGTATGTAGATATGGGTTTGATTTAGTTCTATATTGTTTTTCAGATAGAGATGCAGTGTTGATTTGTGTATGTTAAATACAGCGGGAGGTTTGGTGAACATTGTAAGTGCCACAGGGAGAGTTCCCTCCACACTAGAACAGGGTAAAAGGGGAGTTGCTCTTAGGGCTTTGAAAACCGAACAGGAAGAGTCTTGTGGATGTATCATATAGTATCATAATTGAACAAGTAGATTTCCGCATGCCGCCAGGGGAATTATTAGGCTTTATCATAAGAAGGGAACCCCCTTTTTCCCCTTTATGACTGATTCAATGTTGTTTTGGGGACCTTTTCCCCCCATTTAATTCCCCACCCAACATACTGTACATACCACGCAAATACAGTTAAATCTAAATATGGTTCATCCCCAGATTTTCTTGATTGGTTTTACTATGGTAGGCTGCTCAGAATCCGTACGTTTTTAACTCTTCTTGTTGAAAATACTGGAATTTGAAAACCATACGTCAATGGAAATCTGCCGCAAATTCGATGGGCTCATCTTTGGGGAGATTTCCTCGAGATTGGCAACATAACACAGTAACAACGCCTGCAATATACAACTCATGGTACACTATCACCAGCAAGCTTTACAGTTTATCATGTTAGTAGACATTTTTTAAGTTTTTTGTATAACTGTTGCCATTACAAATCCTGTCTGTAAAAACACGTATGACACCATTCATAGAAAACAGTTGGCCATCTCCCATGCAAAGGCTTTCAAGTCCTTTTTTTTTTTGTTTGTTTTTTGTTCCTCCCATTAGGACAGGGATTGTAATGGAATCAACTTAATTTAGTTCTTACAAAAAGGAGTGTCCACAATGGATGTACACCATAATCTACCTAAAAAACCTACCTCTTTTAGCTCAGATTTTGCTTTAGCATTAAGCATTTGCCTCTGTTTTTACTTTTGTAATATTTGTATTCATGTTGGTATTTATTGCTGTCTAATGAGTCATACTTCAATGATTACCTCAGAGATATCTCACAGATTTGGGAGAGTCCAGCTAATGAAGTCATAGTTTTGTTTTGTTTTTGTACAGTTTTTTCTTCTCAGACTTAGCATTGCCTTTTTTTTTTACGCACAAAATACCAGGAGTGTTTTTAATATAGTGCCTGCACTCTGACCAACAGGGCTCAGACTGGCTAGGGTGAAACTGCATTTACTCCAACAAAGACATCCCACTCTGCAATCATTGTCCTTTTGGATATCTTGGTAATTTTCAGCAACAGATGCAATTAATCTGGTTGCCCTTGCTGATATCTACTAGAGGAAGACCGATTAATCGGTTTGGCCGATTAATGTGCGCCGATGGAACGTTTTACGAACTATCGTTATTGGCGGAAATGGGCTCCGATAGTGTCCGATAGCGGCGCAGCTTCCACCAGTTTTCACTGTCCTCTCCCAGTTTCCTCCCGGGGTCACACGTCTCCAGTATTTCTCCCGATTTATGGCAAATTATCACACCTTTTATTTTTCCTTTTCGTAATCTCAACCCGTTTCTGGCACTGTACAGCGTGTATAAACCCTGCAGTTTACACCCGGACGACAATACAGCTACACCAAATGTCGTTCTCTGGCAGAAGAGAGATGCTCGCGACGCAACTCAGTTTGAACTGCGCCCGCCACTGCCACATCACAACGCTCGGCGCCCGAAGTGGTGCTTTGCTTTTGCTACGGCAAAAAGCCGTCGTGAGCATTAGAAATAACGAGTTTCAGAGGCCAGTGGTGCTATTGTCACGTTGTGCCTGAAAGGACCTTCAGTGAGTGACAGAAGAGAGAAATGGAAAGAAAGAAATGCTCAAGCAGGGGCAAAAAAAAAAAAAGAATAAAATACCAGAGATTCACACAAAGTGGCAAATTATTCAGTTTTCTTTCTTGAGAAGTATTTCAGATTAAAAATTCTGTTGCAGTGTACTTTGTTATTTCCATTCTATAAAAGTCACCAGAATGGAGGAAACAAAGTCCCTGAAACTCAAATTCTTCTGGTGGATGACCCCCAGACCCGTCTGCTTTGGGTTAGAAAGCCTCTCTATTTTTGAGTTCTCAAGGTTGGCAAGTATGAAAGGAAGCTCCATACACAGGAAAATAAGTCTCTTGATTATAATTCAACACTTATCAGCTCTTTGTCCCCAGACAGCGAGGAAAGGGAATCATTCTGTTACTTTAACTTACTTACCAATTTTCCGTTCTCTCTTCCAAATAATCCATCCACGTAACCATCCATTCATGAAATGAAATTGCACACTTTAAGATCCTCCTTACCGCCGGTAATATGCTCGAACATTAATGTTTCTAAGAGTGGCATTTAACACCCTACGAGAAGTAATTCTGGCCCGTCGTAAGCCACAGAACGGCGCTTCGCCCATTTTGAATAAATAGAACATATTCCAACGATGTAATCCACCAAATCACCCTGCAGGATGTTCTCTTACGAATGATTAAATTCAGAGTGTGTGAAAAAAAATTATTTATTAAAAAAAGGCGTATGCAAAAGTAGCCGAGTAAGCTGCTGCAGAAGTAAAGAATATACTGGCCAAATAATCAGCTATCGGCTTTTTCCTGCTCCAAACTATCGCTATCGGTCGACCTCTTAATATCTACCTTATCTTCTACCTTAGTTCTTAAGGGCAAATTAAAGAGGAGATCTTTGTGGAGTGAATGCAGTTGTAAAGAAGGAACAACCTGAAAGACTTTGTGACAGTAGGAGAAGCGGGAGGTGTGTTTGCGCTCCACTTGGTACTGTTTGGCATGGTCTTTGCTCTGTAGTACGCCATCCTTTCCCTTGTCCCTCTTATTTGCCCCGTCATTACCCTCTCCGTGTCTTCACCTCTCCTTCTGTCCTAAAGTCTGCTCCCACACCTTCATCATTCCCTGCCGATGTTTGGTCTAACTAGGGGAATTAGGAGAAGTGAAACCCTCAGTATCCATGCAATGCTGCTTTTTATCTCGAGCATCACCAAGTTGTGTTAACGACACCACGTAAATGCAGGCATCGTCCAAAATGTCAGCCCCCCCCAGCGGCGCGACAAGCCTCATTGAGAGTCTCACAACGCAACTTAGTGGTGCTTATTGGAAGAAGAAAAAAAAATCCTTTCAGATCGTAGTATCATTAACGGAGCAACTACTCACTTTGGTGAATTTTAAACCAAGTTTATTTTGTATTCATGTCAAACTGCTTCAGGTAAACACTGAATGAAATAAGAGAATTTGTATTGATCAGTGAATACTGAGGAACAATGTCGCCAATGGTCACATCTAGCCTGAGCTGTGTGCCATAATATGTCCCTTTTAATGCAGGGAGGGTGTTAATGAAGCTGGCTTCACGTGTTCCCCAGCTTAATTCGAACGAGAAGGTTGCCTGACTGTGAGATTGGCCACTTAACTTAGTACTTAGTCAGCCATGTGTATTGACCTTCTATATGGAGTAAAATTTGAATTTGGCATTGAATTTTCCCCCTGAATTGTGAACCCAAATCATGCCACATTCAATTAAAATGCCTGAACCAACAAAAAGCACTTAATGTAATGTTTGTAACACATGCATACTGATGAATATATATTCGCCATGAACTGCCTGTGTAGGTCAGCATGATATGGCTCCAATTATCAAAAAAAAAGTCACCTAAATTCTAATGTAATTGCAATTTATCTTTTGTCTTTTTTTTTTTTTTTCAAAGATCTTCTTTTTTCTATTATAAATTGGTGTTTATGTAATGTTATTTTTGTCAGATGTTTTGCAAATCAAAAATAAACAGTTGTACATAGCAGTGGGCTTCTGTGTGATTTGTGTTTCGTATTTATTGCTGCACATCTTTAATATAAAATATGAACATACTGTGATGAAATAGGAGGAAAGGTTTGTCTCCCACTAGACCGACGCTTAAACATGTGAGCACTATGTTTTCAAAGCAACACAATTTAAGACAAGGTGGAACTTTAATTTGTCCCAAAGTGAATTGTTTTGTACAAGATGCTTGATATAGTGTACTGTAGTATAAACATACAGGTATGCATCGTAAAATCAGAAATATATACTTATTAAAATACATACTTACTAAAAAATAACAGAGTAAAAGTGGAAACATTTAAATGGTGGTGCAAAGTACAAAAGAGGGTGCAAAATATTTATGAAAGTCATAAAAAATGTCAATTTAGTATGCAATAAAAAATAAACTTTTTCATGACATTTTTACTATGACTTTTTATGATGAAATATACAATGTCTTTTTCTGACTTTTTATGAGATGCTACGTTTTTTTATGAGATATTATATCGTACTTTATTGTCATTATACTCCGGTTCAATGGAATTTCACAGGCTTCTCTTGTAGTTAAAAATAAAAACAAATAAATAAAAGCAGTGATAAAAACAGTCTGCCTGTCCTCACGTTGATGTCCTCGTCTCCATCCAGTCTGCTGCACCTCCCCCAGCACCTCCTGTCTTTTCTCTGAGAACCAACAAAGAAGAGGTAATCTCAAGTTCGGGACATCAGAGATAATGATATATAATATATTATATAATATACATATAATATATTCACTTATCAGAATTAGAATCTTGTTTATTGCCAGGTGTATCAGGTATACACTAGGAATTTGCTTTGGTTTGTTGGTGCAAATAAGCAGTAAAAATAACAATAGAATAGTTAAAAAAGTTAAAATAAAATAAGAATAAAAAAACTGAAACCGAAAAATGAATTTCCATAGGCTGACGACGTCAACAAACACGTCACAACTCTTGAACTCAGAGCTTTTTGGCGCCTTCAAATGGGGTCGTGTTTATGAGATGAGTCCATATGAACGCCCCCCTCTTGTCACATTCACAACCTCGTAAGTGGAAAGTTTCTGAAAGCTCTGAGTTCATGAGTTGTGACGTGTTTGTAGGCCATGGAAGTTGGAATTTTTTGGTGCATAATAAGTTAATATAGTGTAATTTTAGTCGTATATTGTTTTTCTTCATAATTTTATATGTCTGAGGAAAATGTTGAAATTAACAATTACCTCATCTTTTTCCTCTGTCTTTATGGCTTTGCATTTACTGCATTATGTTACCCACTTGCTAGTTTGCTAAATTGTTAGCCTCTGTGGCTTCTAGATGCCGACAGTAACGTTAATATTGCAGTTGCTTAGCAGCGGTGTTCTTCACGACTTAAAGGTCACATATTATACTCCATTTAAACTAGTTATTATAGGTCTCAGACACCTCCAAACCATGTCTCTGAAGTTTTTTTTTCAAAAAAACAATCAGATCATGCATTCCAGCATGTCTCTATAACCTCTGTTTCAGCCCATTTCCAAAAGTGCTGATTTCTGTGTCTGTAGCTCTGTAGGTCTCATATTATGCTCATTTCCAGGTTCATAGATGTATTTTAATGTTGCACTAGAACATGTTTACATGCTGCAATGTTCAAAAAACCCTTTATTCTTCTCATACTGCAGCCTGAGTCTGCCTGCCTCAGAGCCTAATTCAGCCTCTGTCTGAAAACCCCTGATTCACAGCCTGTCTCCTCCCACTCTGCTCTGATTGGTCAGCGTTTTCTGTCAATCAAACGTCCTCAACAACAGCGTCACCCTCCCCCTCCCTCCCGGAGAAGCTCTCTCTCTCTCTCTCTCTCTGAAAGAGAGAGAGAGAGAGAGAGAGAGAGAGAGAGAGGAGTGGAGAGAGAGGAGCTAGAATAAAGTTTATAAACCACTTTAAAGTTTATAAACCAGAAACTTCACCCAGCGCACGTTACCGGAGGAATCTGATCAGAAATCGGCGACACATGATGAACATCTGCGGTCCAGATTCCAGGTTTTCCTGACGGTTTCTCTCAGGTAAATAATACTATTTATATCTCTGTTAGTTAGCTCAGTGTTTACCTTATGCATCAACTCTGTAAACCGTAAACATACACTCTGTTTTACGTCTGTCTTTACAGATCCATCTGTGAGAAATGACCGACAGAATCATCCCAGAGGAGAGCAGACAGCTGAGAGCAGACAGCTGAGAGAAGACAGCTGAGAGCAGATGGCTTTGTTTACATGGAGATACAGAGCTAACCCGTTAGCATGTAGCTACATGCTAACGGGTTAGCTACATGCTACCGCTATGACACGGTGTGTAAACACAGCGACCATCAGGGTGGAAAATAGAAGATGTGAAACAGTAGTCAGTTCATTATTTCTGCTAAAAGATAAATGTATGGAAGATCAGAGTAATGGTATATTATTTACAGTAGTAGCTGTCTCTGTGTTACCATGACTACAGACCATCGGAGCTTAGCTTACCATAGTTTACCAGAGCTGAAGACTTTCTCCTGTACCATGTTAACATAACTAACTAACAGGTGAGATGATTACAAATGCTGTGAATAATTAATATTGTCATCTGTCTACTCAAATAAAGTTTGACTGTGAAACAGAAATGTGTTGTGTTGCTTACAAGTCACTATTTACTACCTGTATTCTGCTACATGCATGACATCAAATATATATAATATATAAATATCATCTGTTCAAACAGTGTAATTACATAAAGCCTTTGTGAAAGAACATGTTATATTTAGATGATGGGAGTACATGAAGCCTGTTCTGCTGCTTCTTGCAGACTAACTGTAGGAGCTACTTTGCTCAAGTTCGGTTGAGGAGGAGAGACAGTGACGCGCTGTGGGGCGGGGTCAGCTACTGAAGGTTCTCTCTGGTTCGACCAGGAAACCCTTATATGGCTAATTCTCAAATGACGTCAGAAGAAAAGAAAAGCTGCGCAGCGTTGTTTCGACACCCATTTCCGGACAAACGGAGCAGGAGAAAAAGAGAGAGGATGGTTTTTTATGATACTATGGTGACTTGTAGACACACTGGGGACAGATATTGATGTTTAAAAGACATGGAAAAGTGCATTTTGCATAATAGGTGACCTTTAAAGCTGAAGTAGGTGAGATTGGAGCAAATATGATTAAAAAAAGGTTAATTTTATAAAACGGTCGCTATATCATGACAGTAGTACATGAAACAGGTAACCTGAAAAAAATCATGTGCCTCTGTGTCCCCCGGTGCTCCTAACGGCATCTGCAAGATCTCACAGACCGGAGGAAAACAAGCAGTCAGAGCTGATCTATGAGAGCCGGCTGTCAATCACTCGCGAACTCCGACCAAACGGTCAAACTAGGCAGCGCTGATCAAATATGAATCAATATTCTGTTACGTTAATGCCTATTTCTCGCCTAAAATGTTTCCAGAATCATCTTGTAGTGCACGGTTTAGCTGTGAAATGAGAAAGTTTGTGACGCCGCCGCCATTGTGAAATCTGGTGAAGGAACGCCAAGTTCCAGTCACATGACCGGAGCACAGCCAATAGGAACGCTCTCTCAATGAAATGACCTGTGATTGGTCAAAGTCTCCCGTCACAGGCTAGATTTTTTAAAGCCTGAAAACAGAGCCATGAGGAGGTGCAGAAGTCTAGTTATCTCTCAGAACACTTGAATTACAATATGCTGAAAGGTTATTATGGAATTTTTGCTCATTGATGCCAAAAATATACTGCCTACTGCCACTTTAACCACTTGCCACCACATAACCCGGCCACTCGTTAAACTGAAACACCTGTGTGCATCATTGAGGAACAGACAGAAGCCTGAGGAGCAGGAGGAAGAAGTTCAGCCATCATTCTCAACCAAGACATCTACTCCTCCTGCAACACTTTCTCCTCAACAAGTGCCAAGTAATAACCCTCATCACCCCCCTATCCATAACAAGCTGTAGGCCGGCTGGTGAAAGACTGTTTTCGACTGTCAGTCGGATAAAAACTGGCATCAGGGCTTCATACAGACTGAACTCCTTGTCCCTGCTCTCATTTGATGAAATCATCTCAGTGTTCAACACCAACAGCCTCGTTGTCTCCTGCTATCATCATCAAAAGTAAGTTAATTTACTATTTTGGACTATTATTGCACTATTATTGTTTATTGGTTATAGTTTTTGTTTGGTGTAAAATTGATGTTGCTGCCAGCTGTGTGTGTGAATATGTGGCTGCTGGGCCGGGCTATGTCATGCTGTTAATGTTTGTCTTGTTGGATCAGAATCAGCCTGATTGATCAGGTATGAGGAGGCCTACACACATAAAGGCCTACACCAGGACTTTGACTCAGGTTATTTTACTCTCATTGTACATAAAATGCAGCTAAAAACAACAAGATCAACAAAGCTGAACAAGAGTAGAGAATGAAGAAAATAACTAATCTTTCAATATTTATTCCAGCATATTTGCACTCTGCATGCACCACTGCACTAATGTTTATATATATTTATTTATATATTGGGTGTTTCTGCAACTACAGACTTTTTACTCTCTCAAATAAAAAAAATCAACCTCTATGAATTGTAATTGTAACCATCAGAGTGTGAAATACATATAAACAGGTAAACAAAATGACATATAGTGGTTAAGATTTTAATCTGAAAACATGTTTATTTTCATTACTTGTTCTTATACTAAATTTCCTTACCACAACATTACAATAATGTTAATTTTAATAAATTTTCCTTTTTTAGTTTCCAGGACATCATTTTATATATTGATGCAAACATATTTTTTTAAATAGGGAATTTCATGATTTTCTTTACACCCTGAAAAAAATAGACAGTAACCATAGATGTCAGTCTTCATACACAAAAAAATATAAAATATGTTGTGTTTTATGGCAGATATTGCAATTCTAATGTCTAATGCCCTATATATACAGTGTATAGTAGTGCAATTGTCCAGAGTGAAAATATGCTGGAATAAATATTGAATGGTTAATGTTACAGGTTGCTTTATATACACAATGTACTGAAGGTGGATATATACAGTATATGTAACATTACCTCTGATGATGATGATGTATAAGGCTTGTATGATTAAGCTGTGATTCCTGCCTACGCCACTGCTTCTTGGTGGAGAGGAGAGGTGTTTCTGCTTCTTGCTGGGTTGGGCTGTAGAGGCCTCATGTTAAATGTCTGATGTCCTCCGTCGTCTGTAGTTTGGACATTGCTAAAGTCACGTTTCTGCTGAGCTGCTGGCTGGTTGCTTGTATCAGTTTGAATGACAGCATGAGGAGAAGGGAGTGTGGTCCTAGTGCGTGCAGTAGCTCCTGTTTTTCTTTATTATAACTTTAGTTTTTCAGATTGTAGAAAGTGGAAGGGTCCAATACTGCCTTCTGAAAAAGTGGGGGAGACATGTCCACACAGGACAGTAGAACATTGCAGTTTATGGTCGGTTCCTACAGGTCACCAGGACACCTCTAAACATAGTTCTTAAGATATTTGTTGCACATTCTTCTTGTTTTTGGACACATGACTAGTAAATCCTTTCTGTCTCCCTTTTACTAACAAATAAAGTTATTTTTCCTTTGAATTTTCTCCTTTTAAAGTTTTCCACGTTGGTCTCATTTGATCAACTTTAAATATTTCCATGCTGTCATTTGACCACCAGAGGGCACTGTCTCATTACATGTGCCTGTACGCCCCCCCACCACTTCCCCTATTGACCCAATGACCTCTCTGATTCAACACTGCACATCCAGAACCAGTTAAGATCATACTGGACAACCTCACCACAAAGTTGTGGTGTGTGTTTAGGGAAACACAACTGTGCTGGTGAACACACACACACGCAGCAGGCTTGTATGAAGATATATCTGACATATCTACAATATGTCGGAAGAGATTTGAGCTCACCTCAGCTCACGTCTCTCCGGCTGGTCATGTACGGAGCGAGATTGCACGAGTGGTGATGTGCAGAAGGAGCAAATAAAAGGTTATCAGAGAAATCCAGTCATTGCGTGACAGTTTATTGTCAGCCCTGGTACGAAGCAGAGGCACTTCTTTTGCTTGCTGATAAGGTTGCGCTCTGCTGAGCCGTTGCGTCTGTGCACGAGGTTAGATGAAGGAAAAGAGGGGCTCTGGTTGCAGCAAAATCCCTTAGGTGAGGGTTTTTCTGGCTGCTTTATCTTAAAACAGGGCAACGAGAAACTGTACACTATGTACTTTTCCACAGGGGATGTATTTCTGGCTGTACATTACCTTCCGTAGATAATACGCATTACTGACAAGTAGCAGGCATCATTCAGGTGTGTAAAGGTGAACAAGCGAATTTCAGGGTGTCCACATACTGTATGAAATGGTTCTATTAAGAAACAGGCCAAATTGAATTCATGTCATTCTATTTTTCAATCAAATGACACTGATTTGCACTCTTTATGAGCCCCAACCAATTCAGTACATTTAGTACACTTATACAGGTTGTCTCGTACAGTGATTTTTAAAACCGTGCTGTACATTCATTCAAAATCTCAGTTTTCTTTCTGCTGACAGAAATCAGTTCCTTCGGATGTTGGCTTATTGCTGAGGGAATGTACTTAAAGAGACCCTATTATGCTTTTGTGCTTTCCTTTAGTGTGTTATATAGTTTTTTGTGCATGTAAAAAGTCTGCAAAGTTACAAAGCCAGAAGAGAGTTACTCTCCCCCACAGAAACACTGCCCCTGAACTGCCTAAAACACCCTGCTTGAAGTCCGGCCTTTTATTCCGTAACGTAGTGATGTCACCAAGTAACACATTTGCATAATATCTGCCCCTAGCGGCTAGTTTGACACGCCCTCAAACAAAGCTAGTTAAGGTGAGTGTCCACCTGCTCCGTCCTTTCCACGCTTCCCATTCATTGTCTATGTAAGCAGCCGTGCAATGCATTCTGGTAGCGTGGAGGCGCGATTCGAGATACGGACCGTCACGTCGCCCGCTCCTCATTTGCATAAAGCTGAGGTCTAGGCTACTTTATGCCAATCACGGGCGTCCAACGCGATTCGCCGCCTCTGGAAACTCCTGGAAACTCCAAAATAAAGACAGATTCAGCAACTGCGTGGCTCATTTCTCGCATAAAATGTTTTCAGAAACACATTTCGGTGAACTACTTTCGTGAAATAAGAGAAGAAAGTTTCCAAACGAGCCATCATATTGTTTCCGGTTAGAAAGCTGAGAGCAGCAGCCCACGAGGGAAAGCGTTCGTACAATCAGGTGCCTAGTGCCTTGTGTTTAGTGGCAGCCAATCAAGTGTCCCAACGCTGGGAAGCGAGGCGATCCCTCGCGATAAAAACGCCCCTGTGGTCACGAGTGAAGCTGGAGCAGAGTCCAAAGAGTTTTGTTCGTTTGACCAATCACAACAGAGAGTAGGAGCTCAAAGCGTTTTTTGAACATTAACATGTATGGACTTGAAAAAAATCATAATAGGTCCTCTTTAATTCCATATGTCCTTTGAAGCTGCACTTGTAGGTTGCTCGTCGTAGTGACAAACTCATAAAGAGGTCTGCAGTGCCCCTCAGCTCTACAAAGCAGTTTAGCTTTAAACACATTTGCCACAACAATGTTTGGCCACTCCCAAGTGCAGCTTTAAAGTTCTTTTTCAATAAATACACAATAAGAACCTGATTCCAGATGCTAAAATGTAAAAAAACATGTCACGGTCGTCCATTTTTTTACATTCATAATGCGACAAAAGGTGTGATTAAAACTAATGCACAAATTCAAAATATAATGTCACCTCTGGCTGCTCTTTGTAAACCAAACTGTGCACTCAGTGACCGGGGTCACACCAGGTCAGTTTCTTGTAATAGCAGTTTGGTTTTTTGGGTGAGGCAGAGTCTAGTCATGAGATAAAGACGTCCACACACACACACACACACACACACACACACTGTGGAGTGGCACTAGTGTACAAGCACAATAGGGTGGTCCTCTCCTCAGATGCATTTATTTCTGTCAATGGGGGTATAAATACTGACGGGTGGTGCCCTCATATTATCAGAGGCCGATACTGCAGCACATGTGCACACTGATAGGCCGTTGCCCAGCGGTGGAAGAATTATTCAGATCTTTTACTGGAGTAAAAGTAGTAATACCACGGTGTAAAAATACTCTGTTACAAGTAAAAGTCCTGCAATCGAGTACAAAAGTATTAGCACCAAAAGTAATATTTATAATAAATATAAGTACTCCTTATGCAGAATGGCCCATTTCAGAATAATATAATATATATATTATTAGATTATAATTATTGATGCATAAATGTGTTCATCCCTTTAATGTTGTAGCTGGTAAACGTGGAGCTAATTTTGATTACATTATATACTGCTGGGTAACTTAACTTATAAAAGTCATTATTATTACTGATTTATTATTATTATTATTATTATTATCATTGTTGTTGTTGTTTTTATTATTTATGTATTTTATCATATATATTTTATTTATTTATTGAAAAGTGTTCTTGTGTCTTTTGACATTATGTTTGTTTATATGTGTATATGGAAATGTATGTTTTGCTATCTTGGGAAAAATATGCTTCACAATAAAATAAACATTTGAAACGACAGTTTAACCTATAATAATATATCATAATTTATTAGTTGATTTATATTTTGTATTAATAAATCTGCAGAGTACAGTAGTGGAGTAAAAAGTACAAGCATTTGCCTCCAAAACATAATGGATCAGAAGTATAAAGAAGCATAAAAAGGAAATACTCAAGTAAAGTACCTCAAAAGTTTACTTACAGTACTTGAATAAACGTACTTAGTTACATTCCACCGCTGCCGCGGCCTCTGTATGAAATGTAACTGTATGTTTTTGCTAAGAATGCCCCTGGCACAGTAAGAGGTGTTTTATTTTCGCGCCCCAGCTTGGGGTCCGACTGTTGAGTTGGCACAGTTGGCCTGCAGGGGGATGTCAGTTGTGACTTTCCAGTAATAACAAGGGCGTGTTGTTTTCTGTGTGCATATCTCTCGTACGTCTGTGTCTGTGTGTGTGTGTGTGTGTGTGTGTGTGTGTGTGAGACGGAGACAGAGAGAGAGTTTTATTTCAAACTAAACAGTCAGTCACGACCAGAAGACAAAGCAAAAGAGCGACGCAGTCGGATCAGTAATGTGAAGCTCATGCTATGTGCACTGAGTGTCCATGTGTGTGCGTGTGTGTGAGCCTGCAGGGCGAAAGAGAGAGGAGCCTTTTTTTCCTCGTTTCTATTGATTCTGTGCCCACTTATCTAGATTGGCTGTTGGATGCCCTTTATGAGAGTCATCCAAATATCATTAGGGTTGAACCCGCCATGTGGTTTCGGTTCAGTATGTGAGGAACGCCCGCATGGCCCGTGGATGTTTCTCTACTCTCCGGCCCTCCATGGGGCAAAATAACATTCTCTGCTCTCACGGAGCTGAAAGGTGGAGACAGAGAGAAAATACATACATACAGAACATCAATAAACCTGCGTTTTATGAGAGATCCTGAGATGTATAGCACTCAGGGAGGCGTAAGTCACTCCTGCACTGTTAACGGTAGCATTGCATGCAAGGATTGACTCGGTGCAAGGGGGCCGCAGTGTGAATAATCGTTTTGTTTATTGTTACAAAGCTGGCTGATTTATGTGGAAAAAAAGAAACATCCCCTTTTTTATACTTTTTTCATCCTCTTTTCTGAGCTGGACATTGTTCCAAAGAGGAAAGAAAAACATCTCGGCTTTTTTAAAATTGCTGTTGTTCTCATGCCGTTCTTACTTTCCAGGCAAAAGGAAGGGGACAGTGTGTTAGTGTGTGTGTGTGTGTGTGTGTGTGTGTGTGTGAGTAAGGAAGTGTTCTCCTTGGAAAATAATGGCTGCAAAGTCACATTAACAGCCAAACATTTCCTCCGTGTTTTCCCGTGCCCTATATTTATACTCTCAGTACAGCACACACACACACACACACACACACACACACACACACACACACATTCATATGCAGCATGCCACAGTGTTTATTCACTTTCTAGCCACTTTAGTCATGTGGTTCCCATAACAGCCCTGATTTCATTATACATGGAGTTAAGGTGGAAAGTTGGAAGAAATGCTGATTTATTTCGAAGGTGAGCTAGAAAAAACACAGATTTAACTTAAACTGCAGTTTTACGTTCATTGAGATATTTATAAGTTAAATATATATATTTGTGTATAAGTCCAAATCTACTGATTAACTGTGCCCAGAACACATAACCCCCCAAAAGCACACACTTTTCACAATTGTGTTCTTGTATGAGCTATTTGTCTGAACACTATTGTTGCTTTATGTTGATTATTCTTAACTCTTTAACATACTTGCCAACCTTAAGACCCCAAAACAATAGGGAGGATTTCAAAACAAAAGTGTGTGGGGGCTCAATTTTTATTCATTCATTTATTTTTTGCCCCTGCTCAAGTATTTCTTTCTCTTCGTACTCTCCATTTCGCTCTCCGTCTCTCACTCACTGAAGGTCCTTTCTGATGCAACGTGACAACGACACGGCTGCGCTCTGAAACCCGTTATTTCCAACGTTTTGTGCCGCGCCACGACGGCTCTTCTCTGCGTTGAGCAAAGACACGCTGTGTCGCAAGCATCTCTTCCACCGGGAAACAACATTTGTTGTAGCTCTATTGTCGTTTAGTAGAGCTTATACATGCTGTACAGTGCCAGAAACTGTGTGAAAAGTGTGAAAATGTGTCATAAATCGGGAGAAAAGTCAGTCTATCTTTCTATCTATCTATCTATCTGCTTCAGTCCGTTATCATTCCCAGGGAGTCACATACCGAGGCTTTGTCACGGCCGTCGGCGCTCAGTACTGACGCACACAGTACCCTTTAGCACCGCTATGAAACGCAACGGATGTTCGATTAACTATAATGTTAACCAGTAAACGCTCTAAGAAAGTGCGCCAAGAGTGTGCTGACGTAGTTTAGTGAGCAAAAAGAGACACCGGGTGGACGGGAGGGGAGGTGGATGAGTCCAACAAACAAGTCTTTCATCCAGGAGACCGCTGATTGTGTCCAGTGCGTCACAATACAATCAGCTGTTTGTTCGTGTCATTTTCACTGTACAAACGTAATAAGCCCAACCATGTAGTTCTTCCCTAAACCTAACTATTAGTGGTTTTGTTGCCCTAAACCAAAGTGACACCAAGGGGTGTGACAAAGCGAGAGTTGGGATGAAAACGTCGCATCACATGCTATTTTTTGGGCGGGTTGGACTTCATTTCATTGTGTTTTCCAGCTCAGGTCCTAAAACTGCATAGTAGCATACAGATGAAAAGTCACTGGTTTCATTCAACTCCTACCAGTGTGCCCTTGAGCGAGGCATTTAAGGCCTGAGATAATCCATTGGAACAGCATTAGACTGGCTGCACCAGACCTAAATGTGTGTATCTGTGAGAATCAGAAGTAGGACGTTGCCGTGAAAAAAAAAGTCCTGCATGCACAGCAGAATATTACTACATGAATAATGGTTGGAAAAGGGATCTACTCTAATCAGAACAAATTCAGCAACCTGATTTGTGAGTTTAGGTAAAATCCTACCTGAGTTAAAAACAGCTTGTAGTGACACACTGAAAGGTTTCAGGTGATTTTTCTCACGACATGATGGAAACGGGTGGACAGAATAATCTTCTCAGCATCTTCTGCTATTTGTTTACTGTCACTTCATGTAGCCAAAGGTTTGATAAGTCCCTGTAGTACCAAAATGAGTTGTTACTTTAAGTCTCGCACCTTGATGTTTAGAAAAGAAGTGAAAGTTTTCAGTGTTGAATCATGAAACTGAGAACGAGTTGATTGCAGTAAAGTTCACCTGATTCACATGGTTTCCACCGCTGATTTACCACATGATATTTAACACAGATCTCACCATACAGTGAGTGTATGAAGCTGGTCTGTTGTCTGACAGTGAAACCCTGTATGTAAACTGTACAGACGTCATCCAAATCTACAACAAGAACCAATCACTCAGCTCTACTCTTGTTTTTTTCTGCCTGCTCTGTCCGGGAGTTTCTCCTTATCCAAACCACGAGTCTAAGGATAGATGGTGCTGTATATGTTGTACATGTTGTAAAGCACCTTTGAGGCAAATTTGTGAATTTGGTATATAAATACTGTCTAGTCTTTACTTGATCATTGTTTACATTGATTGTGTACATTTTTAGCTGCAAAGTGGCATGGCTCAAGGGATGGCATGGTCAGTCGGTGCGCCACTTTGGTCCATACTTAAAATTGTTATCGGATTCATGGGTCGTGTCGAGAAGGTAACCCCCAAATTGCAAAAAAACTGCAAAAACTCTCTTGAGACTCGCTGCTCGATGACCTCTCCTAACCTTAACCATTCGAGGTCAATGCCTAACCTTAACCATCTTGCGAGAGTTTTTACATACGTACCGGGGATCAGGGCTCGAGACTAACCGTGCCCCATCGTCCCGGGGACGATAGTAACTTTCCCTGATTATTCTACATCGTGAACAACAAATCCGTGTTGAAATCGGCAGGAAGAGAGCTAGTAACATTAGCTGTTAGCAGCCGGTGTGCAGCTAAGTAAAGGAGCCAATAGCTAAAGTACGGTGGCTGCATTGTGATGTGTTCAAGCTTTATTCAGTAAAAATTAATATTGGGTTAAGGTAAATTATAAGGTTATCATAATGTGTTGAAATGTAATCGATGTATGAAAAATGTAAAATTTTGTTTTTGACGATAAAATTGAGGCGGATCATCGGGGATTAATAATAAATTTGCAAAAAAACAGTATATAAACGTTAATAAAGGAGTGTATGTTGAAATAGATTTATTGTTTTGTTACCGTGGTATCGAATTGGGTGTCGAGTGTTGTGGAATTTCACTGGTATTAGTATTGACTATTACATTTCTGGCATCGTGACATCCCTAGTCTTTAATTAATTAGCAAATGTTAGCATTCAAACCTGCTAAACTAAGATGGTGAACATGATAAATCATTATGCCTGCTAAACATCAGTGTGTTCACATTGTCATTGTCAGCATGTTGGCATGGTGAAGAAAGGTTTAGCCACCTGACTAGTATGTGCTCATTATGTGCGTGTGAAAGAATATGATCTTAAATGTCATTGTGTGGCGTTTGAGCCGAGTGTCTCTGTGGTTTCCTGAACATTTAACTTCTCGGGCTTGACTGAGACACACAGACATGTGTGAGCACAGAGAACAGTGCTGTAAAATGAGCCACATGTGTGATGTGGATAAACCAAAGTACATGTTTCATGTTGTGTGTGCTACTTGGTGTACGAGTTTGTCTGTTCTGGGTTTCTCTGCTGGGGGACGGTGGCCGTGCAAACCAGGTCAAAAGTGGTAATGTTGCCCTGTGTGTGTGTGCGCGTGGTTGTGTGTGTGTGTGTTAGTGTGTTGGTGTGTGGTTTATGATGGTTGTATGCATCTGTGGGGTGGATATGTATCATGTGAGTGTGGTATAATGTGATGCTGATGACTGTACTGTATATATATTACATTGTGTAATATGCTCATTGTCGTGTGAGATATATAATTTGAACGTGCGTAAAGTGAGCAGCTCTTGAAGCTGCGTATTCACGCCTCTGCAGCGACAGCGAGGCATTTTCTCAGTAAAAACCACAGAAAGTGTTTCTGATCACAGCTGGAGGAGGCAGGGGGACACCTGTCGACCTCCTCACCGGCCCTGTGGTCACCCTGGCCTACTTACAGTACAACACAGAGACAGACAACAGAAAACACATCTCACACAGGGATGATAACAGAGAAGGAAGAAAATATTGGCTGTAAAAGTCATTATTATAGACAGAATCTGATTGGGTAATTTTTATATTAAGAAAAAATAATAATTTGGGGGATAGGAGATGCATTGCAGGCGCATGCAAAATTTGTCTAATCAGACGAACACTTTATCTTCAAATAAACTTTTCTTCGAAATTCCTAAACCTGTTATAACTGATGTTTTAGATTGCAGGCAGTAGAAACAAGTTATAAACTCAAGTTGTGAACTTGATTTACACATTCAACAGAGCAACATGAGCATTCATTTGGAGCACCTAAGGCCAATATTCACTTTCTTTTCAGCGCCATTTTAGTCTCCACTAACTCCTGAGGGAAATATCTGCTCTTTAGGTGCTAAATGCTCCACAATGTTGACCAGCTAGTCACTAACATTGTCCATCTGCTGTTTGGTGTTTGACAGGTAGTGAACAGTGGTGTTTCTTTTTTAGCTTTTTCCACTGAAAACAGCTGCCTGCTGAAGCCAAATCAACACGTTTTCATGCCAACTTGTCAAATATGTCCACTTTGTCACGCCCCTTGGCATCGCTTTCTTTTTGGAATCAAAACCACTTAGATAAGTTTAGGAAAAAAAACATGGTTGGGCTTAAAACTACTACGTTTGTAAGTGAAAATGAAACTGAACATTGTGAACACGGGACACGAACAATAATCTGATTGTAACGTGAAACTTAACGCACAGGACACGAGCAGCGGTCTCCTGGATGAAAGCCTTTGACCCATCTACCTCTCGTCCCTCCCGCCCTTAGTGTGTCTTTTCACTTTTTAAACTACTGGGTTCATCACTATGAGTGAAACCTTTCACATACACATAGTCATTTGATCCTTTGTTGATTAAAAGAATATTGATTATAGCCGCTTTAAACAAAATTACTACTCATTCATTTTGCACAAATGTACACTGTGTAGTTGTAAAGTACACTCCCCTGAAATACTCTGATAGTATCCTGTCATATTTCAAATTAATTATGTAACAATACAACGCGTTCTCATCCCAACTCGTCACATACCGTCGCTTTATCACGCCCCTTGGCGCCACTTTATTTTCAGAACTAAATTCGTAAAGAATACAGCGTTAAATATTGACGCGGCTGGGTTTACATTGCAGTTAATGGAACGCTTGGTGAGTTTCATACTGGTGCTAAAGGGTGCCTTGTGCGGCGGTACCGAAAGCCGACAAAGCCTTGATATTTATCGCCCTGGCAATGAGAACAGGCTGAACAATATCATATACCATTGTAGAAATATTGTACACAATATTTGTTTATGTCCGTATTTCAATCTTCAAATATCTGTAGTAATGTTAAGATTTTCTTGGCAAAAAGTAGCCTATTTCTAAAAGATATCCCAATCTTAAATAAAACCACCTTTAGGGCGCATATTAAAGTTTTTGATTTTAAAAGTCTAACAAAAACTTTCACATAATAAAAGAAAAACAACGTGCAGTGGTGACAAATGACACAATTGCAGTGAGAACGTGTTCAACAACTCAAGTATTAAGGTTACAAGAGACAGTACAGGTGGCCAATGTGTAATTGTGTGTGTGTGTATTGTGGTGATGGAGGAGGGGGGGTGAGGGGGGGCTACATTTCCGCCAGCACACAGGTGCATCGTGACATGTAGCCCTTGCACAACTTGATCTCATACACACACACACACCAACAAACGCACTTTCGATGAGATGAGTAGATAAGTGTCGTCTACAACCACGGCGGCGTGGTATTTTCGGTAGAGATACGAGGAGGAGGAGGGGATTTCACAAGAAGTGAAGCCTCAGAAGTAAAAAAAAAAAAAAACCTCTCTAAACAGTGTGTGAGTGTGATCCAGGTGTGTGTGTTGATAGTGTGTATCAAAACATAAAGAAAGGACATAAAAATTAATGTTGAATGATATCTAAATCTGAGCGAAGTACTTCTGCACATCTGCGTCATGTGTTTGCATGTGTCTCTACATGTGTCTCTACATGTGTGGCGCTGTGGTCTTCTGGCTGTATCTCATGCTAGTTTGTGGTTTTGCTGTTTTTCATGCTATTTTCTCTCTCCTCGATGTGCGTACACTGAACAAAAATGTAGCTTGTCTTCTGGAAAAAAAATGGGAGTGGCACGATAAACCACATGCAGATGCTTTCTAGCATAAAAATACAGTGACAAAGACACAGAAAACATAACGTACAGATGTATATCTTGGCAAGGCCTCGCCTCAAATAGGTGGTTAACAGCTCGTGTAAGTGTCGAGGTGTAAATTCATGTGGATAAGTACGTAAAAGAACATCATTTTTGCCAGCTTTAACATAATGAAGATGTAGCACAGAGCCCAAAACTGAATGGCCAGTATACCCTCTTAGCCAGGGTGACTTCATGTTATTTCCACTACCTCCCACACACACACACATACACATAAGGGATCTGCAGTTTGTCGTCCTTGCTCATTCAGCCTCAAGTTCCCAAGGCTGTTTCATTACAGAGAGCCCCACTTAATCGGAGGCACATCCACCCAACAGCGGAGCGTTTCTGCAACAGCTGAGCAAAACATCTGCCGTGGCCCTCAGCCCCAGCCAGGACGGTCTGGGGTTGATTTAGACCAACGTTTGACATAAACCGATAAATTTGTTGATTCCACTTCCAGAAACGTCCACCCCTCTCCACATACTGTAACTCTCATTTCCCCCCCCTTTTTTTTCATCATCTCTTCTGCGGCTGTACCTCGCCCCTATTCTGTGAATCAACCGCCCCCCACCACCACCCTCATGTCCCCCCCTCTATACAGCTGTTGCCTTGCCTCATGTTGCACATTCTTCCATTCTTTAGGGCTGTCAGGGACCCATTACTCTCCTTCCTGCTATGTGTGTGTGTGAGAGAGAGAAAGAGGCAAAGTAACAGTTTGAGAGGGATATAGAGGCTGAAAGACAGAGTACAGCTGCATGGAGTCGAGCCCCCCCACTCCCCCAGCTGTTTGCCTCTCGCCAATTACTGCGGTCCCTGCTCGTCCTGTCCCCTCCGGTCCTCCCCCCATGGGTCCCATAACCACCTTCTTACTCCTGCTATTTTTAGCTTGAGAGACGGGGGGCTCCTTCACGGCCTAATCACGGCATCCACCGTGCAACCGCTGCCTTCATACTTTCAACCTCCCCCCACCTCAAACTTCCCTCTCCGTCCTCCACATCTTTTTTGGCCACAGGCTCAGGTAATATACTTGGGAATGCTAAACAAAGGAGAACACAAAAACAGGCACCGACGACGAACAACAAAGCAATTAGCCAGTGTTTGGTCTGCTGGAACAACCGTGACCTTTCAGAAACTCCCCCTTCCTCCCGCCAGAGACGGGTCGGCTCGCCGCTCAGCATTCTCGGAAGTGTGTGACACAGTGTGTTTGTGGGTGCGTTTCTTCAAGAGGTCATCGCAATCTTCGTATCAGTTGTCCACTTTTGTGGTCTGGAAGCAACAGTGTATGTTAGTTATTTTGTTGTTGTGGTATTTAACACTGTGTCAAAAAGTGAAAAAGTTGAAATTCTTGCCAGATTCGTAATCTTATTTACTAAAAGGAAGGGTCTGGTTGTAAGCTGTATAGGTCCACGCGATAATAACACATTAACGCCAATCGTTTTAACGGCATTAATTTCTTTAACGCATTAATGCCACTTGTGATTTTTAGGTTGTAGCAGGCTCAGTTTTAAGGCTAGAGTGACTGGCATCATATGAAACTAGAAAACCTAACGAATCCATCGGTACCAACCATGTCATACTAGCTTTTCGCAAAGGAGACTAAATAACGCTCCAAACTGGGTCCCTTGACCTCTGACCTCAAGATATGTGAATGAAAATGGGTTCTATGGGTACCCACGAGTCTCCCCTTTACAGACATGCCCACTTTATGATAATCACATGCAGTTTGGGGCAAGTCATAGTCAAGTCAGCACACTGACACACTGACAGCTGTTGTTGTCTGTTGGGCTGCAGTTTGCCATGTTATGATTTGAGCATTATGTTTCATGCTAAATGCAGTACCTGTGAGGGTTTCTGGACAATATTTGTCATTGTTTTCTGTTGTTAATTGATTTCCAATAATAAATATAAGCATACATTTGCATAAAGCATCATATTTGCCCACTCCCAATTTGATAAGAGTATTAAATACTTGACAAATCTCCCTTTAAGGTACATTTTGAACAGATAAAAAAGGTACGATTAATCACGATTAACTATGGACAATCATGCGATTAATCGCAATTAAATATTTTATCGATTGACAGCCCTAATTCTGTATTTTTCCTATTGTCAACGAATACCATGGAAGATTAACTACTAACAAGATTTTTTTGTGTAGCTATGTCCTGATATAGCATCCTCTTAGTCACAGACGTCCATTGTTTCCCAAAGACTATTAAAAACACTGGGTGACTGTTCCACGAACACCAACCTGCTGCCGTAAATACTCACAAGACCATCTAATGCGTATTAATCCGCTGGTGAAAATAGTTCCCAACAAATGCACTATTCACTCCTGTTTGAGTGAGGTTTGTCACAAAACTACAGTGCCCAGCTGTCTAAGGAAATCATAATTTATATTGATGACCTGTTTTTAAAAATGTACGTCTTCTGTAGAAACCAATGCACTGAGAACCACAGACAGGGAAGTGAAGTCAGAAAGTATTGAGAGGATTATCGCATTGCTGATTCTGGCCTTTTCGTGAGATTTGTTGACAATGGGGCTGTCAAGATGACAGATTTTCACTACATGGTTAGTATGGGCAAAAGCATTCATCTAGAAAATTTGAAAAAAACAAATAATGCTATCAGTCAAATTTAACTTTAACTTTGTTTTGTCTCTTTTCAAAAGAATTACACTCAAAATACAAGTGTAGGAAGGTGGACGGAGAGTCTGTTACCATAACTGTATATATAAAATGATTTAAGAGGTGCCGGTTTATTTACACGATATTATCATATGTGTATTATTATTATATGTAAATATCTAGGTTATTGTAAATACCGATATCGCAACACCCCTTGTTGACAATAACGAAAATAAAAAAATGTTGTCACCCTTATTCTTTTGACAGTTCCATATTAGGATTATTAAAAATGCCAATTTTAGACTATTTTTAGGCAACGTTCTTGCACACCTGCTTGTGTTTAGACAAAGTTTGAGACCTAAGAGCTTTTGGCATCAAAAAAGTATTGTTTTGGTTGCATCTGCACTATTACCAAATCATCAAACAATTCAAATGATACCCAGGTGAACATGAGGGAAACAAGTTGTTTTGTAACACTGTTCACTTCACAGAGCAGAACATTTTCTCGCGAATGAGACAAGGGGCACTCATAAAGCAGATAAGCTGAAACGCATAATGGAAAAAAAGATGGTCATTCGCATGCTGATAAGACATTTCCAGTATTTTCCTCTTCTTGTGATCTGTCTCGACTGCTCTGGCAGATAAAGGCGCCCCCCCCTTTCCTACTGCTCCTCCTCACGCTAATCTTTCGGGACTTTTAACGGCCTGCGTGCACCTCACGTTTCCAGATGATGCAGATCCCATTGTATTCCTCAAGGACTCCTAACCTGCTTCTTATCAGCTTTGACGTCTTTTTTTTGTCTCCTTTTCCTCTCTGGGCTCCAAAAGGAACAGGTTCGCAATTTGTATCAACTCAACTCCCAGCCTTGTGAACTCCCATTGATTACACCGCATTGTGAGGAATTTGTGTGCACAGGGCTTGAAAAAGTGGGTTCATCTAACGCAGATTGTTCCTTTTATGCATATTAAAACCCACGCTTTGATGGTGGCTGAGTGGAAATATTGAAAATGTTGAAATACAGAAAATAGCTTCTTTTTTTTAAATTCATGCTCTAATGAGGTAGAACATGCATCCACTTTTGCAAAAATACAATAAAAGCAACCATGAATTTGTTACTTTTAATCTTTTGTTTATAGATTTGAAATTTGCACATCACAATCCTCAACTCAGAAAGTTTGTTTGAGGAGAAACTGAGACCGAGGCAAGCTAACTCTCACTTGCCACGGGGACAAAGGGTCATAACCCTCAAACATGAGTTTCCTTTGGTCAGTATGTTTTCCCAAAGGATGAAGTTACATTTGAAGCAGAAAGCTAATCCATAGCTGCTAGCGCAGTGGCGGAGGCAGCCAGACCACACAGCAGTTGAGGTCAGGAGGGTTGTTGACCTTTTTTAGCTTCATTTCTCTTCCACAGACGGAGAAAAACACGGAGCATGCACTCTCTATTACCAACTGCAGGTTAATTCAACTTAACAGGACTAAATGTGTGTTGTGTTATGTCTGTCTGTGGCATTGTTATGTCTGCTGAAAGGTTTGTGGTGGGTCAGATGAAAGATAATAACATGATTATGATACTGATCATTGCACATTTAGGGGATTCCAACATGCACAGATCTTGACATCATATAGAAAGACAGTCATTGAGTTACATGTATTCAAAATAGTGTGTTCCCATCACCATGCTTTAACTTTTTTTGTATAAAAAACAGAAACTTAACTATTTGAAATGTATTTGCAAAAAACTATTTGAAGATCTGACTAAGTATTTTATCAGATCTAGATCTTGTGACCATGTTTTAATCAAATGTACAAAAGGAAAATAAGCAAATTTACTTAAGCCTTATTTTAACCATGGTTTTAGGTACCTGTAAGCATGCAGGCGTACAAGCTGTCAAAGGTTTTATATTCTCACAGTGCAATCATGTTACTACCAAACACCAGGATTATGTTGTACAAGGCTGGTTTGGTGCTGCACCAGCTTACTGTGTTACATGGACACACAAACTTTACTGGTGTTTTGACTGACATTGAGTTGAAAATCCAACGTCAAAATGACTTTTTGTAATATGATGATAGTGCTTTTGATTAGAGCTGAAATGATAAGTCAAACGTCGACTATTTTGATAATCAAATCGTTGTTTCAGTCTTTTTTTTTTTCTTTTTAAACAAAAATGCCCAACTTTCACTTGTTCCAGCCGCTCAGATATGAGGATTTGCTGCTATTCTTTGTCATATATGATAGATAACAATATATGTTAATGTTGACTATGAATATGTTGGGGTTTTGGACTGTTGGTTGGACATAATAAGACATTTGACCGTAGACTCTAGAGAGTTAATGGACTTTTTTCACTATTTTTTTACATTTTAATGTTTTTAAAAAAAGGATTAATTGAAACAATAATCGGTAGATGAATTGATAATGAAAATAATCGTAAGTTGCATCCCTTTTTGGACAATCTTTAAAAAAATGTAATCAGATTAGGATATTGACCATCATGTATTCATGGGGTTATGTTTTCAAAATTCTTAAAGGTTTTACAGTAGTTTAGAGACAAAGATGTTTCCTCTAAATAATAAAAGCTGTTGGACTACAATACAAAATTGGGTATGCATTTAATGGCTCAACATATGTTGACTACATGCGCTCCATCATGACTTATTGTAATGTTGCATCCAAACACAGGTTCAGCCTGTTCGAGCTCTCTGACGTTGTAGTTTTATATGAATGAATCTCCGGCTCCGTCACAGATCTCAGTGGTGAGAAAACCACACGCTGTAACTCGTCTCTTCCGCCCGTATTTCCGGGGAAATGTACATTTACACGAATCACTGTGTCTTAGAAAACACGTCCATTTAAATCAGAGAGTTACAATCTGTTCTTTGTTTGTTTGTTTTTTGGTTTGTTTCTCACAGTAATATACAACCAAGAATGATAAAGGCCGGTTATCTGTATGTTCGCAGAGATAAAATCTGCAATAGAATTGTTTACTCTCTTAAATCACCAACATCCGGGCTGTTTTCTCCCTTGTTAATGTCACTGAGGCTGAAATGTAATTGCCGGGTGAAATAAGTGTTAGTAGTGTAAGTGTGTAAGTAATCACACTGAATGCTCAATTTGTGTGTTTACACAGAAGTAAGAGCTTGACTGGGTCAGTGCTACTATTTGCATTTGATAAGCACCATGAGCCAACGGCTGCCTTCAAATACCGTAACTAGTAAAGAAAATAAATGTTTTATACACGCTGCATGCCATGTACGCTCTGGGTTTGAATTGTAGGACAGAAGTTTATCTCACAAGTACAGGAAAGAAAATAGAAGTTACCCATTTTTCTCACATTTATCCCTCCTGCTGAAACAACTTACAAATAAACTTATAAATTAACACATAATTTAAACAAATTAATGTGATTAATTATATTTGAAGAAGAAACTCTTATTAAATAGTTTTGGTTTGTTTTTAATGATTTGTTTTCTGCCTTTTTAAAAGCTGCATTAGAGCCATTTTCATCTCACATTTTTAGCTTACAAAACTATATAAATTATGCTATATGGTGTCAAATCAGAGACAACGACAAACTTGTTTTGTTGATTTTAGTTCACGAAGTTACTGGGCTCACTTCAAAAATATGAAAGGGGGTTTTGCTTGTATTAAGTAACAGAATCTGCCAATGAACAAGGGAAATTTAGCTTGGTAAGATTCCTTGAAATAAGATGTAATATTAAGGCCTTTCAAACTAAAAAGATGTTGAAATTAGCTGGGAAAACTCATTTTGAGCTATATTTCACTAGTATTAGGAAGTGTGTCATAATAAGCCTGTATTGCTCAAAAGTATTTGTTTCACTTATTCACGATGCATTGCCTAACGCCAAGTCCCTATGTCTCACTGAATGTTACTTGTTAGGTGACTGTGTCTTATATTAGGTGTTATGAGATATTTTGACTAGTAATTTAGACAAATATATTTTGCATTTTTGCAGTGAATATGTCTTTTAACACTTTCAATGCTCGATGCAGCTTTTCTTATTTTGGTCCTGTGTACTTTGTGCATCCTAAAGCTACACTTCCTGCTATTGTCTGTCAGACGAGTGACTACACAATCTGTCTCTCTCTCTTTCTCTTTCTCTCCAACACAAACACACGCACACACACACACAACCCCCCCTCCCTCCCTACATCCCCGGAGCTTCTGGTGCCGGGGCAGCACTGACAAAAAGTTACAGGGGGCTGATAGGGCAGAGCAACTGTGTCTTCTCTGGAAGAGAGAGAGAGAGAAAGAGAGAGAGAGAGAGAGAGAGAGAGGGAGAAAGAGAGAGAACTCACATGAGAGGAAGTGCAGACACAGTAAAGTCAGAGGGTTGTGTCAGGCAGTTGAGTGTGACTCCCTCTGTCTGTCAGTGCACAGCCGGGCTCCAGCGCTGCAGCACCACCACTCCCCTGTCAAAGCAGGATCTATCTTCTCCCCGTGCCTCCACGCCCGTCTGACCGCTGCCTCTGTGATTGACTGGACCGCTGTGGAAGCTCAGAGGGGCCTCTCACTGGATGTCAGCACCCAAAGCCGGTAGGTGATGTTGCACATTTGCACATAATATATCTATCTGGGAAACAGCTGTGTAAAAATGTGTCCTTTCAGTGACTGTATATCACCAGGAATATGGCAGTATTTCATGTATTTTAGAAGAGATGGGTTTGGATGGCAGTTTTGCAGATGTGGACGCAGATTCTTGTTGTTGCTTTGGTTCATCCTCACTGTTACTACACCGGCAGATGGTCAAGCTTTGTTTGGCTTCAGCTGTGAGAAGCTTGGGTATGTTCTGGATTCAGTGTAGCAGCTTTACTCTTTACAAAATCATATATAAAATGCACAAGAACATTGTGTTAAGCAACAGCAACAAAAACAAACTATTTTTTGGGGTTTTATTTGTTTGGTTTTGGAAGTGTGGTTTCTCTGGACGGGGAAGGGGAGAAAATTGGAAACAGACCCACCCACCCTGGAGTGCTAGTCTGTCCAGGAAAAGTATTGAAGTGCAAAGAATGACGGAGACGCACAACAACAGTCCCTCACTGCAATGCTGAGGGAGGCGATCACAGACGGACGGAGATGAGAGCGTTCAGAAAAAGGATTGAAATTGGGTTGACACAGAGAGAGTTAAGTAAATTGCTGTCACAGCATTGGCTGTCCTCTATACGGAATTACTGTGCTTTTAAGCAAGGACAGCAAAATATGTTGACATGCTTGAATTGTCAAATCTTGCTTGTGCACAAACACATTTTTTCTCACAAACACATCTTTTAATAGAAATCTGTACCTCGCATCACCACTGCCAGATGCTTAAAATATTCTTATTCGATTGGAAATGATTAGAAAGTCAGTATAAAAGTTAGTAGAGCCCGTTGTATAGCACGTTTTAGCTTTCATGACCTCCTTCCTTGTTTTTGTTCACTGTGCATAAATCTCGCAGCATAAGATGAAATGCTGGCCTCAGCCTTTCTCGCCCAAAACACTAAACTTTCGCTCTATTTTTACTCTCCCGTGCATTGCTGCTCCATTTTTAGAGACTCGTCTATATGGTTTGTTGGGCAATAAATCAGACTGTAAGTCCTTCGTGTTCTCTCTGAAAACAATAATGGGGGTGTAATGATGACATTCATGGTTTATGCTGTGATGAACTACTGTTTTAGGGAGTTTAATACTGATAACAACTTAAAGCTTAAGGAATCCAGACTCACCTTGGACAGATCCACAGTGTCCAAACTTACATATTTTAAAATTCTAGGAATTCAACGTTTTAGCACGATCACTCAGCCGTACCTCAGATTATCGGATAATCCAATTAATACTTTTAAAATGTCTGCATATCCACGACAAGTGAAATTAGTCTCACTTAAAATCAGAGAAATGCTCTGTTGAACTAAAAAAACTTTAAAATTAGGTTATCAGCAAAGAGAACCTGCTAACGATTAGTCCATTGATCGATTAGTTGATTGACAGAAGATTAATGGGCAATCATTTTGATAATTGATTCATCGTAAAGCATTTTTTAAGCAAAACTATACTGGTTCTAGCTTCTCTAATGTCTGTAGGGATGCACCGATACTGGATCAGAGATCGGGCTTATACTGGCTCAAATAGTATGGGTGGTAATGGGGCCGATCTCACTTCAATTCTATGTTTATATACTATATACATTATATACTGGAGTTGGATTCCCTGTTTAAGTTTTGACCAGTTTGTTGCTGAATTAAAAACATTTTTTAATTCCTTCTAATTTTGAAGATTTTTTATCAAGTTGTTGGTGTACAATTTATTATTTTAGGATAAATAACAATTCAGTAAATTTATATTTATTTGTTACATTTAGTTCTACAAAGTTAGGAAAGCAATGTTTAAATCAAGCCTGATGTTGCCTTACACATAAAACAATGATCCCAGTCACTTTCACACAGTGAGGCATACAGCTTGGTATTGGATCAGTGCTCGGTATCGGCCGATGCCCAAAGCCCAGGTATAGCTAACGGTCTCGGGACTGAAAAAGTCAGATTGGTGCATCCCTAGTAAACTGATATATCTTTGGATTTTGGAGGACTGATCGGACAAAACAAGACATTTAAAGAACATCATGGGGACTTGTAGGAACTCGTGATGGCCATTTTTCACTATTTACTGACATTTTATATGCCAAATGATTAATCGATTTAACCAAGAAAAAAAACAGCCATATTCAATTTTATTAGAAGAGAACAAAGAAATGTCCTGTGCAAAGTGGGAAATCAGTTTAAGCGGCCTAACTGTATAACTTTCTCGTTGAACTTGGTCTATATTTCTGTCATTGTGATAAATCATGAAACTGTGGGTTTGTTTGGTTTGTAAAGGTCGAGGGGCAGCAGGTTAAGAGGTCACAGTCAGCTGGAAGTGGCCCTCGGGGACGTAACTCTCCCTCTAAAGTGTCTTAAGTCATGCTTAGTGGGTGTCGACTGAGGAGACAGAAGGATTGGTAGCAATGTTGTGTGTTTCAAAGACATGACATTTGTCTTGTGTACAGTAAGTTTAAGCCTTCTCTAACTGTTTTAATATCTTAAAGGAAGCATTATTTGTCTTTAAAAACTTTTAATCACAAAACTTACATCAATAGTTACCTTTTTGGCAGTGGTGTAGTGATCGTTGATGAGGTGGGTGTTCATGGGTAGGTTACCGAGGAGGAAGTGGGTATACTCTCCTATATATTCCAATGGCGGTATACCTGCGTATACCCTCAACTACACCACTGACTTTTTGAGAAGTTTTCTCTGAAACTGTCAGTCTAATCAAAATTGAAATGCACCTTTGCTTTCAGACACTAAAATGACTTGGATTTGTAAATGTTCCATCACATTTTCCAAAAAGCTGAAGGGCAGTACAGTAACTTTGCTTTATTGTAAAAGTATGGCGATTAAAAACAGATCACTTTTCATTAAGTCCGCTCTGGTCTTCTTCATCACAGCAGAGGCTGCGTAAAGGGATGAAGAAGGAACTCAACATTTGTGGTTGATGTGCATGATACTGATGATGAGCGGCTAACAGTGAGTTCACTTCCATCTCTTACACCTGAACAAGCTGTTGTTTGTGTTTAGATAACAAACAATAGATGCAGGCATTTATTTGTGTACCACCCCCTTGTGGAAAAGTCCTTTCACTGCAAGAATCTGCTCTAATTGAGATGTAACTGCCATGATTGTAAAGGGAAAAACTGTCAGAAAGATTTTGTCATGGAGAAACATTTAACTAGTTTCAGAAATTACTGTACAGAGATGGAAACCTCTTTTAGCAGGAAATATAAAGTTAATGATAATGATACGTTGCTGGCTTTTCCACATTCCTTATTTTCATCCGGGCCATGAGTTAAATGGCACAACGATGTATTGTTTCTCCTATTATATTTGGACGTTTCACTTGATAAAAGATCTTAATTTGTCTGTAGTCTAATAAACAACATAAGAATTTTTCAAAGAGAGCATTAACTGTCCATCATCTCCACCTTGCAGGTTTGTTCAGATTGACATGTATAGTAAAAGGCATGTCACAAACCATTTCAAAGGGGCACACACTGTTCTGAACTCTATGTTTTGACCTTTTTCCACCAGTGTGCACATGAGAGTGTGAAGGCGTCGTAAAGCAACACTTGCCAGCATCATAGTCAGTTTCCAGAGAAACTAGGCGAGTGCTGAGTGCTCTTCATCCCCTCTGTGGGTTGACTCTGCTTTGCTGTTGGGAATGGAAAGGCTTTAGAAGCTATACGCACCACAGCGAGCAGCCTACAGCGCCTTCTCGGTTCAAAGTTACCGCACAGCTGCTATAGCTGGAGCTCAGCGTGGCCTACCTGAACACGTGCAATGGTTTTTATTATGCAGAGTTCAAGTACTTCACGACCACTGTTTTACATACGTAATGGAGCTTTTTTTCTTTTATGTGCACAACAAGGCAATGATCTGTAGAGTCTTAGTTTAGTGGGAACTTTTTCTACTTTCTACATTAACTGGGGATTTAAAGCAACATTAACCAATTTTGTTGGGGTCACTTTGGGGCAGTGGAATAATTAAGCTGAAAAAAACAACATTGACATATCATCATCACCTTATAAAGTTGTTGTGGCAAACATGTTTTGGTCTCGAACAACTACTGAGGGATTTGGCTCTTTAGCAGCGGATAACCCTGGGTCTGAAAAGTGAAGCCAATGCTGAAGTGCCTTAAACTTGCATTCTTTGTAACAGCCAGCAGGGGGCGACTCCTCTGGTTGCAAAAAGAAGTCTGATTGTATAGAAGTCTATGAGAAAATGAGCCTACTTCTCACTTGATTTATTACCTCAGTAAACATTGTAAACATGAGTTTATGGTCTCAATCGCTAGTTTCAAGTCTTCTTCAATACAGCATGATGTTCATTTAGTAAATTATGGTCCCATTTAGAGTCAAATAGACCATAAAACAGGGGATGCTTTAGGGCGTGGATGCATTGTGATTGACAGGTCGCTGGCACAGCATTGTCCGTTCTGGGAGTTGTCCGTGTTTTCGTCTTATAACTTTAATCCTTTCCGTTTTTTTCTGTTCGTGAAAGTTAATTGTAACATTTTGGTCGCCTGAAAATGTCTTATTCAGGATAATTCATATTCGGTTCTCCTAAGCTCCACCCTCTCGTGTCACTTCTGGTTACAAAAAACAACATGGCGACAGCCAAAATGCTGAACTCGAGGCTTAAAAATGGCAGTCCACAAATTAATGGGTGACGTCATGGTGACTACGTCCACTTGCTGCTAAATGCTCCTCTATGTTCACCAGCTAGTCGCTAACTTTGTCTGCTGTTTGGTACTAGGCAGGTAGTGTACAGCAGATTTATTAGACAGTTTTTTTTGCTAAAAAAACAACCTGCCGGCTGCTGGGAACAGGGTTGATGAAAGCAGCAAAATTGAATGAAAACAGTAAAGTTGCAGTAAAACCAAAACAATGAGCTAAAAAAAGCAAAAGAGATAGAGACAGAGACAGCTGTATGTATGGCTGTGTTGCGTGTATCTGTGTGCATGTCTGAGCGTATTGTCTACATGTCTCTGCATGCATGTGTGTGTACATCTGTGTGTCTGTACGGTAGGATGACCCCCTGGATGGTAAAAAATAAATTCTTGTTTGCGGACCCCCAGCCTCCACCCGATACCAGGAAATCTGGTCGACCGATAACTCCACACATTCCACAGGTCACAATAATGTCAGTGACTCCAATGTCACGCACGTTATCCACATCAAACTGTCACTATCAGAGCGAGCAATTACACTTGCATTGCACCCACAAAAGCTGCCACTGGGCGTTTGTTTTGGTATGCGAGTGTGGCTCCGCGGTTCTGGAGGCATCCCAATGTTGATTGTACAGCTTAATTATTCGCACCCCGGCCTTTTCCACACTCTAATCACTTCTCACCCTCCCTATCTTTTCCCCGACTCCCTCCTTTTCTTTCACTCTTTTTGGCAATCTGCCCTGCAACTGCTGCTCCCTCCATCACCATATTGCCTGACTGCATTCCTCTCATTCCTACTGGCTTCCTGTGACTGGAAGAGGAGAGAGCCCTACTGGCCACAAAACTCCACCTTGGAGTCCTACCCATGTATGCCATATGTGTCTTTTCCCTTCTCCACTGTTCTGGCTTTCCGTTTTTAAAATCCTCTTAGGGATTCTGTATAATAGTGTGTCTCTATGAGTGTCTGGTGATGAGATTTTGAGGATGACTTTTCCATATTATCTCACACGTACTCTCATTGTACTGCAAGGTGGGGATGTTTTTAATGAGGGGATCTAATGGCCCACACACAGTGGCACTCACATACTACCATAGACTGTATATAAGAAGCTGTATATAAGAAGTGGATGTAGTCACCATGACGTCACTCGTTGGTTTGTGGACGTTTGAAGCCTCGAGTATTTTGGTTTTTGGGCGTCGCCATGTTGTTTTTTTTGCAACTAGAAGTGACATGAGAGGGTGGAGCTAAGTACAACCAAATGCTGAATAAGACATTTTTAGGCGACCAACACGGACAACTCCCAGACCGGACAACGCCGTGGTAGCGACCTGTCAATTACCAGGTAGCCACGCCCTAAAGCATACCCTGCTTTATGGTGTATTTGACTCCAAACGGGACCGTAATTTACTAAATGAACATCATGCTGTATTGAAGAAAACTTGAAACTAGCGACTGAGGTAATGATGTTTACTGAGGTAATAAATCAAGTGAGAAGTAGGGTCATTTTCTCATAGACTTCTATTCAATCAGACTTCTTTTTGCAACCAGAGGAGTCGCCCCCTGCTGGCTATTAGAAAGAATGCAAGTTTAATGCACTTCCGCAGGTTGCCCACTGCACGCTACCCAACAGTGGCACTGCTCTGATGGCGGCAGAGACAGTGTAGAAATAGTGTGAGGGGGAAAGATAAGAAGGGAGAGACATCTATTAGTAGCCTCATTGTTATTGTTAGATATTGTTTTAAATTTCATGCAAAATGAACATCTGTTTTTCAGCATTTCTGAATGACTCACTGTGAAACTTTCCCATTTTTGTATGAAAATGTCATCCAGGCTGTATTCCATTTCATAATCAGCTATCAGGCACTTTAAAGGTGCTAAATATGGGATTGGGAGCATTTCTATTGCCTCTCAACGGCTTTCAACAACGGTGAGCTGGCTGCTGGCAGCTATCGATGCTAACAGTGCAAACTATGGTGAAAGTGCTGACAGAGATAACAGTATTTCTGCTTCTGTGACAACGCTGTTGGTCGGAACGGCGTTTTTAGCTGTAACTGCCGTATGAGAGCAGTGCAGAACAGCGGATATGAGCTAGCCAGTGGGGCACAAACATGCACTAAAAGCACGTGCGGCCAGCCCGGTGATGTCAACAAAGCGCGGAGAAGCTCGGATTACAGCACACACAGAGCGATTTCATTCTCTGCTCAGGTAGACATTACTCCTCTATATCTTTACATGGCAAATAGTTTGCTGCTATATTAATGCTCTGGATATCGTATAGAGCACTTTTAAATATTTGCCTCCAAATGTACTTATGTAACAGTACAGCGTTCAACTTTAAAGCCATGGATGGAAACTGACAGTCTACTTTATTACTTACTTTATTTTACTTCTCAACATTGGTGCTTTACTTTCAGCTATCAGCTCCTACATGTATCATTTCAGATTGTATATATAATTTTAACATGTGTCATCATAACATTACAGTGGTGATTCAGAGACCGATGTTGACACGACTGATATGAATAATGACGTGTTGATAATGGATCATGGACTTATTTGTAAAGGCCATAACAGTGAGTAAACAAACATAAACAGTGAATAAATGAGTCAAACAGAGACTGTTTTAAATGTAACTTAAGCAGCAGTAGCCACCAAGCACTGTCTACATCTGCAAATAAAAGAAACTCTGTCTGAGGCATGCGCTGCTCAGAATGGAAGATCTGCTATGAAATCCAATTTGCTCGTACGTATCTGAAATGATTCAGGACACAGTCAACCCCGTGACTGGGGGATGGACTGTTAAGTGCTGCCAAGAGCACAAGGGAAAAGACCTACTGTTGTTGAATTTAGAGTTTTATTGATAAGATATAATTTCCCCCCTAGGTACACAATTTAACTGAACAACAGCAAAGCTATTGACTCCCTCTTAGACCCAGGACTGGCCTGGGTCACGTTAAATAAAAGACTGGCTCGGCTTCACTAGCTGGTTTGTCCCAGATTGGTTTATCTTCATAGATCGAATGATGTTGACCTTTTTTTGGCAGACGGTGGAAGGGATTTGACCACGAGTGGGATGAGGAAACTGTGAGACAGTGAGAGTTCAGTTTGGGAGAGGACATGTGAGAATGGGCAGCACTGTCTAAATTAAGAGTAAATCTGTTGTGTGTGTGTTTGTTTGTGTCTGTGTGTGTTCATCCCAGATAGAATAGAACTTTATTGTTCACGGATGTGAACATTCGCTTTTGGCTGCACAAGGTGGTCAGATCCCAAATTAAAAAAATACAGCAGGAAAAAGGCACATATAGAGGGCAGTAAAATAAACATATTGGTACAGAACAAGCTGCATGTTAAATTAGCAGCATATCAAGAATTCAATAAAGCCGTATAAAATACTTTTTACATGCTCTTACAGGTTTTGAGGGCTCTGCAGCACCCTCCTGCATGAAGACGAGCACATTTGTAGTAAAAATTATATTCTATTTAAGGCTTTCTATCTGGCCTGATATGCATATGTATTTCAAACATGTTTGGTTCTGTGGTTTTCCAATCATTTTGATGGCCATATGTATATTTCTGTCCAGTTTGTTTCTGTTCTGGCCTCACCGCTTCCCTTAAAAATATCCTGTCTGATGCCATAAAAGTGTCCTAAAGATACATTTAAAGATACAGATATATTTACTGTAAAACAGCCTACAGCCACAAGCAATGCCATATAAGTTAAATTCATCCACTGTCTGCACATGATAGTCATTTACCATCAACAACGGAGCACGAGTGACTATTCATTAGTGCTATTAACTTGCCCCTTTGACTCTCCGTCCTCTTTATTATGCTCCTCATTATTATGATGCAGATATTTGTATGTCTTCCTCCTGCAGTAGACCAATTAAAGTCATATCATCAGCATATCTACATAATTAGCCAACTGAATAATTCATTATCTGTATTCAGTTTGTTTATATACTGAAAACACAATTTGGAAATGATATTGTGTTTATGTTTGGGCTGCATCCCAAACATAGTTATATTCGATATGCCTGTAAGGATTTGTGTATTAGGCATTAGGTTTTCATTCATTGAGATGTTGTTACAGCCTAGTTTAAATGCAGTAGTCAGACTCAGCTGTATCTGAGCCAGCTACAACTTTACAATACTATCAAATATTAATGCACTGTTAAGCTTCAGAGGAAGTGCTTAATAAGCATTTTTGTTTTCTTTTACTGTATTTTGCATGTAGTATTTTTCCATTATGTATCGTATTGACTTCCAAAAATTGTTTGAGCACTTCTTCCAAAACTGATTATGAGAGATTACGGAAGTATTTGAAGCCATTTTTGAATGGCATGGCGATGTATTGTTGGCTGGTCACTGTTTCCACTTATAGTTTTATCCAAATGTAAAACACAAAGAGCACAAGCAAAATACCCCTAACATACATAGATTACCTACAGTGGACTGTTAACTTGTTAAGACACACACGGTGGCCTTGCTTACAGTACGTTAAATTTAGGTGATAAAACTGGCATACTTTTACTACTTTAACTACATTTAGATGATAATACTGACATACTTTAACTACTTTAACTATCTTTAGATGATAATACTGACATACTTTAACTACTTTAACTACATTTAGATGATAATACTGACATACTTTAACTACTTTAACTACATTTAGATGATAATACTGACATACTTTAACTACTTTAACTACATTTAGATGATAATACTGACATACTTTAACTACTTTAACTACATTTAGATGATAATACTGACATACTTTAACTACTTTAACTACATTTAGATGATAATACTGACATACTTTAACTACTTTAACTACATTTAGATGATAATACTGACATACTTTAACTACTTTAACTACATTTAGATGATAATACTGACATACTTTTACTACTTTAACTACATTTAGATGATAATACTGACATACTTTTACTACTTTAACTACATTTAGATGATAATACTGACATACTTTTACTACTTTAACTACATTTAGATGATACTACTGACATACTTTTACTACTTTAACTACATTTAGATGATACTACTGACATACTTTTACTACTTTAACCACATTTAGATGATACTACTGACCTACTTGAGTAATGTACTAAATGTACACACATAACCCACAGAGAGCATCCTTCCTTACCCAGCTGGGTTCAGCAGATGGAGCCATCACATCACATCACACCAGCAGCAGCAGCAGCAGCACACAGACACAGACAGGCGGATGAAAGTGACTCCCAGCAGGTTTTATCAGCAGTTTCACCACCAGCGACACTCAGTGAGAAGCAGACAGACAAGTGGAGAGCAGCTTTCGGTGAC
This sequence comes from Sebastes fasciatus, assembly GCF_043250625.1. Classification (NCBI taxonomy): domain Eukaryota; kingdom Metazoa; phylum Chordata; class Actinopteri; order Perciformes; family Sebastidae; genus Sebastes; species Sebastes fasciatus. The sequence goes on from NC_133795.1 coordinate 12,824,240, forward strand.
GGTGGACAGCCTTTTCTCTTACTTAAGAACCGAAACATGTTGAAGTACGGAGCTTAGGAGCTTACTGTATGTATGTAGTCTACAACACTGACTGTCCACAGCTCCAACAGCAGCGGCTGTCAGAGCCTCCGGTGTCGCATGAAGTAGGAAATACTGAAGTTGAACTACTAAACGGTAGGAGATGTTTAACGTTATTTACTACCATGAAGTAATCTTGCAAACTAGCTAGTTAAAGGTGTTTTTTAAAGGGCTATAACTAACTATTAACTCCACTTTCTTGTGTACAAGAACGCGCGTCAGCTTTATCTTAACCTACAAAGTGTTGTTTAGCTTCTTGTGTGGTTAAAATGTGAAGTTAATTAGCTAAATATCAGCTGTTAAAATCCATGTTATCCTTCTTTTTTTTTAGAAACCCACTACAGTAATCTCTGAGTAGCCTGTAGTAGTATCTTCTTTTTCCTTTTTTAAATTAAATTAAATTTATTTATTCATTATTATCATTATTATTTGTATTATTATTATTTTTTTCTATTCATATATATACATATATATATATATATATATATATGTGTGTGTATATATATATATATATATATATATATATATATATATATATATATATGTGTGTGTGTACCTGTGTGTGTGTGTGTGTGTATGTAGGTATGTATATATGAATATTTTGTTAATTAATTTTTTTTCTCTTCTACTTTTTCTTATTATTTCATGACTTATTTGTGGATACTCTCCCTGTGTTGTATTCTCTACAATTTCACTTTGATGTATCCATGATTGAAAAATCAGTTAGCTGTGGCTGTGTGTATGTTGTTGTCAGGTATGATTGATTGATGTGTTGTGTCACCGGTGAGTGTCATTCAGAAAAGCAAAAGTAACTTCCCCTGTATAGTGACTGTTCTATTGATTATTGACAATTAATAAAAAAGAACTTTGAAAGGAAAATCCCCGTTATCCTACTTCTGGCTTGCGTCCAAACCCAACAGGTGTAAAATCTCACCTGGCTGAGATTTTTTTATTTGCAGTATCTCATTTCATTTGAAGAAATGCAGTACAGCAATTAAAAAAAAAATGTCCATAATGATTTACAAAATCAGAGTGTATGTCCTGAGGTCATGACCTGCAGAGTCAGATGCTGCAGTCTTGAATTAGTAAATACCTCATTACCTGCTTGACTAATTGTCTTATGTGTAACTCAAGGTGCCCTATAATTATCCTAATTGACAACATGACTATTTAAAGGTGAATAAATAGGCCAAACAATGATGTAATTATAGTATTAAGGCCTCATTGTGAGTGCTGTAGTGTAGAATTTCCTACTGCAGTATTTCTGCCCATAACGTCATTGAAAAGTTTGACTCATTCACTACTAGGCAACAAATGTTTGGTTGTTTGATGGACCGTGGCGTGGGCAGCTGTGTTGTGTGAGTGTGTGTGCTGTATTATGACAGAAGTCGTAAAAAATTGTTAGATCCCACCCAAGCCCCTTCAGTCCCTAGAAAATGAAAACACACACACACGGCAGCCATGCGTGGAATAATGTTCTCATGTGTCCAGGTTGCCTCTCTGGACGGGATGAGGTCATAGCCTCAAGTGCTGTTGCGGGGATACAATTACATTAGTTTCATGTGGGCCATGCCAAAGGAATCGACACCATCCTACTCTTTGCCTTTTAGATCTCTCCTTCTCGTCTCATCATCTCAGATAACCAGCAGTGATCATTATTGCTTTGAATGGGTACATGCTGTATCTACCTGTGTGTATGCGTGGTTGTCTCTGCAGTGTGACTGTATCAAGGCGTGTGTGTGTGTTTACAAAAGCGTATCACTACATAGAGACTCTGATCATTATAACCAGCCCTTTATGCTACATGACTGGTGTCATCTTACTCAAACTGTTCATCACAAAGGCCTGTTTGCTCCACAAGTTGTGACAGCCTTTGGGTTTGCCTTTGTCATAGTCTTAAACACTGAATAGGCCTCACATGGCTGAAGGTTCAAATGAAACTTTACCACCGTCATCTTAGAGAAAAGGCTAAATCATCCCACTCGACATTGGAAATTAAGGGGTGTGAAAAAAATCAATATACCTTTTGTGTCGCAATTTATTTATTTTGTTTCTTTACGATTTTGAAATTTATTTTGAAATGCCAGAATCGATATATTTGCTTCATTTGAGTTTATGCAGAGGTATAAGGAAGTTACCGCTTTTATTGTTGTACTCTGAGTAACGTGACGTCATATCCGTTCCGTATCCGTCAACCAAAACAAACAGCAGTCGTCCGCAGCGAGCCAAAACGAAGAAGTCGAAAAATGCAGAGGTTCTACGTGGATACGACCTGCACCCTCACATTTTAAATCCAACGTGGTGAATACTACACATACAGTAAAGTATGGAAACATACTACAGCTGCATGCTAACTCTGTCATGGACAGGAAACGTTATCGTATCGCAGTAACGTGCAGTCAAGCCAGCCATCACTCTCATCTCTGTGGTCAAATTGGTCGATGCTACAACTGTAGAGCACCTATATACTGACATTTATGTTAAATGCATTCAAACGGCCCCGATGGAGCTGATCATGGATGTATAAAGAAAACAGAGCTAATGGGGAGAACCAGCGATGGACTTGGCAAAGTTAGCGGAAGTATACACGTTAACAAAAGGAACTATATATATGCAAAATATATATATGGAAATAAGATTGATTGGATTATATTCACCAGAAGTATAAAACATTACATGTCCCTTATATATTAAATAGAAAACACCACTAATTTGTGAGGGAAATGTCTTTATTACTTGAGTTTTGGTTTGCTGGGAAAAAATGTATAATGCCTGACAATGACTGATATATTTGACTTCAGGACATCTCTGACAACATACATGTTGAAAATCAAACATTATTACTGTATAAATGTAGATGTTTTCCAAAGTAAATGTCCCTATAAGTGTATGATTAAACTTTTTCCCATGATCTGGTGTTATAAAAGTTAAGAAAAATCACAAATTGTATCAAATCGCAATACTTAGAAATTGCAATACATATCTAATCGGCACCCGTGTATCGTGATAGTATGGAATCGGGAAATAGGTGTATCGTCCCAGCCCTTTATGCTACATGACTGGTGTCATCTTACTCAAACTGTTCATCACAAAAGCCCGTTTGCTCCACAAGTTGTGACATCCTTTGGGTTTGGCTTTGTCACAGTCGTAAACACTGAATAGGCCTCATATGGCTGAAGGTTCAAGTGAAACTTTTACCACCATCATCTTAGAGAAAAGGCTCAATATTCCCGCTTAACACTGGAGATGTGGAAATACTGTTTGTCTCTCTGTTGGTGGGGTTTTTAGACATTCTTGTACTCCAAGACATTTTGATGTCAACATAAGTCTCCTCTGTGCTTCTACAGCTGGCATCAGCTGCGAGTCACGACAGTTGTAAGATAACGGTTGTGATTCATATAATTCAGTTGCACTGCAATGCGGTTGCTATAGCAGTCAGTGTTGTTTTCACTTGCTGTTTAGGTATGAAGCTGGATTTCACTTTGCATTAGTGGGAAACCCTTATTTAAATAACAGAAAGATGAACATGTTTATTTAGAGCCATTGCCGAGCATTCAATTCACTGTGTGGTTTAACACGAACTGTAGCAGCTGGAGAGGTGTTGTTTTGGTTTTCTTTTTTGAGTTTCCTTAAGAGTTGACTATGAAAAAGTCTTGTAATGTAATTTATTCAGCAAATTGCAATGAACCCAAAATTAAATGCTAACCTGAATTGGATGCATCTGTTTTATCCAATTCATTGATTTATCATTTTGTTTATAAAATGTAAGAAATAGCCACAAATTTGGATTCAAATTTTCCAGAGCCCAAGATGACATATTCAAATTGCTTGTTTTATCCAAAACTCAATGATATTCAGTTTACTATCATATTGTATATGACTTTATTGAAAAATAACTAAGTTTAATCGCTTATCAAAATTATTATTATTATTATTATTTTCATTATCGATTGATCTGCTTTATTAATTGATGAATTGTTAGCTCTCTAAGATGTCAGGAAATAGTGAAAATCCAGATACAATTTCCTACAAATGTCCTAAAATTTTTATTTTGTCCAATCAAGAGTCGAAATTTTTTTTGGTTCTATTGCTTAAAAGTTTCTTATCAGTTAACAAGATAGTTACCAATTAATTTTCTGTCCACCGGCTGATTGATTGAACGAGTAACTAGAAGGGACACACAGTCACAATGTCTTTAATGTCTTCAGTGTAATAAATTGAGGTCATCAGAAGTTCAGTAGATAGTGTTATTCTTACTTTGCATGCTGCATGGATGACTAGGTGATTAATCCACCACTAGTAGATTAATCACTTATTTCCAATGTATTTGCCAGTGGATTTACCGTAGTTGAGTAAACACTGATAGAGAAGCTCGTTGGAGATTCAAAGCTCCTCTATTGACCCCAGATAATCCTTTATATTCACAATAAGAAACACAACGAAGATAAAGTCATATTTAATGATCAGGCCATTCATATCCATCATATCCCTTTTGGGTATCCCTTTGTGCTGCAGGCTAGTTGTGAATGTGAATATGAACCTTTTCCCAGGACAGATAACCTTTTAAAAGTCCCCAGTGTTTTCCCAGTGTGAGCCACAGCAGTGCCCTGACAATAGGGACAGTGTTCTGCACCGGCCAGAGCACCAGATCACATTTCCTGTTCCTGATTTAAGATCAACTCAACTGACTACTGATACAAGCTGCTCCTCAAAAACAACAGCAACAGGACCATCGCTCTGCTAGTGGATCATGCGAGTATGTCTGTGTGTTTGTGTGTGTGTGAGAGAAAAAGGGCAAAAGATGGAGAGTATTAGGGAAATCAGCAAAGTTCAAACAGAGACCGTAACTTTATCAAAACCAGCAGTAAAAGCAGGCTAGTAGAAGACAGTAACTTTATTCTTACCGACTGCAGGAAACAAAGAAGCCCTTCTGTGTACATAGCCTTCTAACCTAGTGTGCAATAACAGATTGTGATACGCAATATACTGCAGGAAATGGGCATGAGAACCTGTTCTCTCAGTCAAATCACCCTTATGCCAGGCGTTGGGTTGTTACATGTGAAAAACAAAGAAACGCCAGTATTTCTCTGCATGTATGTTATGTATGTGTGTGGGTGGGTGAGTGCGTAAAGGTCACATTCGCTCAGGATCTTAGGTGCCCAGATCAGTGACCTGAATCAGTCACTGTTCCTTTTGAAGTACATAAAGGAAGTCAGCTGGTGTTCCTGTCAGGTCAAATTGTGTCATAATTTGCATAATTGAGGGCAATGTTAAGGTGATAATTTGTGTGTGGTCTGTCTGAATGAGGGTTTTTATTAGCACTATTGTACTGTGTCGCCACTCTCTCTTATGAATGAGCAGGTCATGAAAGTATCAGTGTCAATTCTTTTAGCAGTAACCCATATTGTGTGTGTGTGTGTGTGTTTTTGGCCAAGACAGAGTTTTAGTCTCATGCCAACCTTATGACAGCTCCCTGGGCCAAATTTAGCTCTGTTTTCCCCCTCAGAAAAAGATGACCCTTTGGAACCCACAGGAGAAAAAATGAAACCATTTCAACAATTGTCAGTCTGTTTTGGCTGTGAGAAATCAAGCTGGAGAATCACACTAAAGAGCATGCTGGCTTGTGACACTCTCGTATATGCACACAACAGTTCAGTGAGCTGGCGACCCCTCATCTTTTTTCCCGCGCCGCCTCAGGGACACAACATCAAGAGAAGTCTTATAAGTGTCTGACCTCTGAACTTTCGGTTGAAGAGAGAGTGGCAGGGTTATTACGAAAATGCACTGGTGACTCTGAGAGAAAGAAAAGATTAGACGATGAAGGCATCTTGTGCAATCATCCTGTTGACAGTCAATGTACAGGAATGTATGGCTTTTGTCGTGACATAACAAGTTGTTACTTCATAAGCCTCGGGGTAAAAAGGAAATGAGATGTGCTGTAAGCTTTATAGAGTTTATTGACAAGCATTCCTCGCATTGTGTTTTTAAAATGTGTTGAATGATTAGCTGATTCATTGATCAGTTGATTGACAGATAATTAATCTGGATTTTGATGATTGAATATTCGTTTAATCGAATAATCCCAAACATTGAATGGTTCCAGTTTCTTAAATGTCAGGATTTCCTGTTTTTATTCGTTTTGTGTCACAGTAAATTGAATACCTTTGTGGTTTGGGCTGTTGGACATACAAAGCAAGCAATTTAAAGTCATCACTTTGTGCTCTGGGGAGTTGTGGTTGGTATTTTCTGACACTTTATAGCAAATAATTACCAAACTAATTATACAATTAATTTACGAAAATACTTTGCACATTAATCCATAATGAAAAAAACAAACTTAGTTACAGCCATAAAAAAGTGAAAGCTTTTCAGGATACAATATTTTACATTTATTAATAAAATGTTCTTATCATGAAAGTAACAATAGTAAATTGAATAGTACAGTAAGTAAACCTCATTAAAAATTACTTTATTACTTATAACTTTAAATACAGTAGCAAATACAACAAAAATGTTAAAGAAGACCTATCATGCTTATTTTCAGGTGCATACTTGTATTTTGTTGTGTGTTACTTGGTGACATCACCACATTACGGAAGAAAAGGCAGGACTTCAAGCAAGGTGTTTTTTAGGCAGTTCAGGAGCAGTGTTTCTGTGGGGGAGAGTAACTCCCTTTGGCGTGAACCGTGGGCTTTGTTACTTTACAGACCTTTTACATGCACAAAAAACTAAATAACACACAAAAAGGAAAGGGAAAGCACAGAAGCATAATATGTCCTCTTTAAACTTAAATCAAGATAAATTAATCAATCATACTTGAAAATGCACCTACTGACAAAAAGCATACTAGGTTCTCTTTAAACTTGAATCAAGATAAATGAATCAAACATACTTGAAAATGCACCCAATAAAACATTTATGTACTGCAATTTCTGTTCACATATCTCCCAGCAATATATATGCCAATACTGGGATAAGCCAATACCATCAGCTCACTCATAGTGGTCGGCTGTAGCAAACTCATTCTCTATCCACACCCATTTGCAGTACGGCTGATATATATGAGGCTGAAGTTATTGACAGCCACTTGCACACACGCCATACACATACAGAAACATGTGTGGGCAATTGGGAATGCTATTAATACACTTATAAGCACACACACACATGCCGCACACTCATAAAAACAAGTGGTGCGATGCTATTAATATGTTGAGAAACAGCAACGCAACTCAGTGTCCCGAAACACATGTGCACTTGCGTGATTACATACAATAACACAAGTGTTTACTGACAGGTGACACTAAAAATAAACTGGCACGGTTACATACTGCAGCTTGCACAAAGAGCCACAGTGCTCCTTCAAAAGAAACAAATGGGCACTATTAATACATTGGCACTGATGCGCTGATACACGTGTACACGCACCAAAACCTCAACTGTCGCACAAGCAGATCCTACTTATGCAAACACAAAGACCTGCTGTGTACACTCAAAGGAAACAACTGCAAGCTATTAATATCTTGGCGCGTATAGGATGGACACACACAAGCACACTCATACTGTATGGATGCACACATACGGAGATTGATACTCCAGCTGCTCGGAAGCAGAGGGACAGAATGTCCCCAACAGCTGTGGATTCCTCTAAACGTAAGGACGGGGGAGGGATGGAGAAAAGGACAGAGAGATAGGTGGTGGGCTGGGGGAACTGGTGATGGTGGTCAGCATGGTGCTGTTGTGTGTTTGTGTGATAGGCTATGTTAATACCATAGACTGTATATAAGAAGTGGACGTAGGGATGTCACAGTGAGGACATTTTCCCAACGGTTAATAAACTTGTGACAACACTGGTGTTACCGATTTACACCGGACATTGTACAAGAAAAGACGGAGCTCAATTTATGTAGAGCGCTTACTTTGATCTTTAACTTTAACTTCGGATGGCTGTGTGTCTGGCCTCTAAGGAGCTAAGTACAACAGAATGCTGAATAAGACATTTTCGGGCGACCAAAAAGGTTATAATTAACTTTCATGAACTGAAAACACACTGTGAAAGTGTTAAAGTTGTAAGACGAAGACACGAACAACTCCCAGGCCGGACAACGACGTGGTAGCAACCTGTCAATCACAACGTAGCTGCACCCTAAAGGATCCCCTTCTTTATGGTCTATTTGACTCTAAATGGGACCATCATTTACTAAATGAACATCATGCTGTATTGAAGAAGACTTGAAACTAGTGATTGAGACCATTTAGTCATTTTTACAATGTTTACTGAGGTAATAAATCAAGTTAGAGGTAGGGTAATTTTCTCATAGACTTCTATACAATCAGACTTCTTTTTGCAACCAGAGGAGTCGCCCCCTGCTGGCTATTAGAAAGAATGCAAGTTTGAGGCCCTTCCGCATTGGCTTCACTTCTCAGACCCGCATGTAGCCCATGGGTTAATGCAGAGCTCAGTGTCAGCCTAGTTGTAAACTTACTTAATTTACACTCAGCACAAGATGGCATGCGTGATAGCTTACTAGAAACAATATTAATAGTATCTGTTTATAGCTCACATGACATTTTGTCTCTGAACTCCTGCTCTTTCTGCTTTGTTGCTCATCTAACTTGCGCATCGACCTCAAGCCTGCTGCCAGTGTTTATGTATACAAATAGTAGCTAGCACTTAACCTGATGTGTGACTTCCAGACATAACTCCATCCAATACCACTATGCAGTTCGCTCTAACAATAAACAAAAGCACATTTTAGGGCCTCAGTGTGGATATAAATACTGCCGAAGGACATCTGTAACTCTCGAGCTGCAGAAATGAGCCATTGAACCGAAATAGCAGCTTGCTGCTTGCCTAAATGAACCAAGAGGATGTTATGGTGCAGACTAACTTTAGAAACAGGAAGTCACTGTTTCTTGTGTGTGTCTGTGTATGTGCGCAGGTGTGTGCGTGTGGGTGTGTGTGTGTGTGTCAGTGCCTCTGTGTGTTGCTGCAGAAGGCGCAGAGAAAGAGGATGATGGTTGTGAAACGAATATGCTATTACAGAAACCAGAAGTTTGTCTCCTGCCTATTTTTAGCACAACAACGCTCAACTGAGAGAGAGACAGAAGCACGCACATAGATCTTATCTAGATGCAGTTCTTATTTTTAAAACGTTCCAGATTTGATCATATAAAAATAATTTCTTTCCTGTTTTAAAATATGCATCTTGCATTTTTTTAGAGCACAATTGATGGAAAGCAATCTCAGCTAAAAATACCTGCACCATTGCACTACTTTTTTGTAATGTGATGTTGAAACAAGTGCAAACTGTGCATGTCCTCTTCGAGTGAAGTCTTTGTAAGACAATAGGAAACAATCAGCAGCTTTTTAAGGGTCAAAGTGGAAGATACCTTGACTGTTTAGTTTGCGCTTTGAATGCATCATGTGGTGACTGAGCTGGTTTTGTGTCCAGTCATATAATGAGTCACACTGCCTAAAGTCACAGCTTCAGTTTCAGTGCGAAAAACTCAGCCAAACACATTTGTGTGGAAGAGTGACCTTTTCTTTAAAACAGCAGAACGATACCGAACATAAATACAAGTCAGTCAGTGTAGACCGTGTGTCTCTGGGGGGAGGTTTAGTGTCACATTGTTGAAACTGAGTAGAGTTCAGATATGTATTGTTGCTGCAGCCTGGTCTTCGCTGTATTTTCAGTGTAAAAATATACCGCAGGTGTTTCTTTTCTGTTTAGATGAGAAGTGACTTCCTGATCATTTCCTTTCTCTCAGGGGAGCTGACTTGTTGTAAACGTGTGTGTGTGTGTGCGGGAGAGAGAGAGAGAGAGAGAGTGTATGCAGATTATTTTGAGTCCCCACCACCACTAACACCACAGTCTTTCTGCTCCAGTGTTTGATTTCCTTTGAAAACACACAGACATTCTTCTGGTAATACATACTGTTCTGCTGCAACAGGTATTTCCTGTTGCACGTTTAACTTTTTTTTTAATTACAGTAAAAAAAAAAAGCATCCGGCGCCTTCAACTTAAACACTGATATATTGTTGAACCAGCTGAAAGTTGGGACAGGTTCAAATATTTCAGAGATTAAGTTCTGTCTGACATGACGTGTCATGGCTTTCTTGAGTTACCTGGCAAGGTAAGATTCCTGTGACGCAAGAAGCTTTTATTGCACGCATCATTTTTCATAAGAAGCTTCTTGTGTTTCCCTGTCTCTAATGAGCAGCGCAAATAATCCTGCATCAGAGTTTAAGTTTTCACATAATATTTTAGTTTTTCTCTGTTACACACATACAGAAATACATGACAACACATGCCTCGTACAAATAGCGTTGTTATTATGAACTCTGTATTTGGTTATCAAGCAGGACAACAGAACTGAAAAACCACTTGGCTTAAACTGCACATTATTATCTTGTACTGTAAATAGTCCTGGTCTTATTAACTCCCCACGTGTTTTTTTTCATGTCATACTGTGCGTAAGTCTCACTTGACCTGCAGTAATAAGAGCGTGGGAGTGTTTTCTTCTTAAGAGGAATTCTGTCAACCCGAAACGCCTCCACAGACATGATTACTTCTCTCTGAGTCAGTGTTGCTGTTGGGAATGAGGGCTAAATAACGCTGCCTGGGTCCGCACAGCTTACTGTGTGGCTCCTGCAGGAGGGAAGTTCAGTGGGACTTGTATGGAGGTTTGTTTTGAGCTGTTTTTTTGAGCCGCAAAGTTAGATCTGATGATGTTGTCTGTGTTGTGGGCTTCATTTAAGCTTATGCACCTTTTGTGCTGGAGCTATTTTTAATTCTAATAGTAGACACAGAAGACCAAGCCGTCAAAACGCCGCGCTTAACTCTAGAAATACCATCTAGTTGACTTATCTTTATCTGCTATTTTGGCATTATGATTTATCTTTTGTGTGCCTTATCACTGTAGTTGGTTTGATAATGTTATCTTCTGTTTGTTAACTCCCCAATCAAGTGAATAATTGTAATGCAAGTATGTTTTTCTGAGATACTTTGATGTGAGAGGTAGTGTGTTACAGTGCTGTTATTCAGTTATGCCAGTAAAGAAAAGTCCACTTACAGGAAATATGTGAGTAATGTTGAGTAATATTTTGGGTTGGAGTCACTCAGGCATACGGGTTTCAGTAAATTTCCACGTCCTTCCCTCCCTCCCTCCCACTGTCCCTCTACCCCAGAGGGAGCAAGGTGTCTCCTTCCATACTGTATCTGTCTGAGCTTTTGTATCGGTACCGAAACATTCCTCACCACGTTTATGGGTTTCAGGTGTCAGTCGCATTGACACGTAAAAAAACAGTATCAAGTTATCTGTGAGCTTGCATATGTTTTTGTCTTGTTGTTATGGTGTATCACAAAAGTCCAGAAAAACCTAAGGCTGATGTTTCCAGTTATCATTAGCCGTCCTGTTTGTTTTATGTTTTATAGGTCATACCGTCAGGCCCATATTGTGCCATGTATGCTACAGTTAAAGGGAACCTATTATGCTTTTGTGCTTTTATTATGCACCTGAAAATAAGCATTATAGGTCCTCTTTAAAGCATTTGAGATGAAAAGTAAGGTTGCTGTAGTCTAACTTATTTACAGTGGCCTTTGGATTGCATAAATGGATCAAAAACTTTTCTCACTCCCCTGCACCTATAAAAAGACATCTGCCTTTCGTTAGGACACCAAAGCTTGGTTCAATTGTCTCACTCATGCTAAACTTAGCTTTTTATTTCTTTCATTTTAGTAAAACATGGAAGGGAGATGACAGATTGATGTACCTGACCCAAATGCCTTGACCACACAATGTTCAAATCCAACTCCCCACCCTGTTTCCTTCATTCTTTCTTTCTTTAGTGCCCCCTCCAACCCCAACACACACAAACATCCCTCTCTTTTGCTTTCCTGAATGCAGTGTTGGACAATGGCCAGTTCACTTGAGGCAGGAAGACTTGAATGAAATGAAATATGACTGGTGAATGTGCAGAGTTCAAGTACAAGTACACATCTGGGCATACACTTATGCCAAATAAACTGAGTGCACTCTTGATCATGTTTATGTAAAGAACCAGCAGTAAATGGCACTCGGATTGTTCTTGGACTTTTTCTGTGACTATCTGTTAAAAACATGCTTCCCTTTGTGTTATCACATCTAAGATATTTGTACTACTTTTGATCCTCTTAATCTACAATGATGATATATATTTAACCAGCATGCAGGACTTTAAAAAAATAGTCACATATGAATACAGATACTCCAAAGAGACAAACAATACTCACCCCCCACATTGACACCCATAAGCATAGATAGTGATACTCTTCAACAAATTGATGTACTGTTTTCTCCCTCTCTCTCCTTCTGTAGTGGATGTGATCATCAGCAATCAGGCTTCATTATCCATACATGGGGAGCAGCCCATGGACCTAAGTGTGACCCAGAGGTTGTTACATCCCGGCCTAGATTCGGCCATGCTTGCCCCCCGCCCTCCCTTCTTCCTTGGACCTCAGCATTGCTCTCAGTTCTCCCCGCAGCACTTGCAGGTAAGGACCATCTTGTGTGTCAGTGTAGTTGGACGATGACAACGGAAAGCTTTAGCAGCACCAAGAATAACCAGCAGCAGTGTGAAAACATTGGCTAAATATACAATTTATGTTGTTTTTTTACTTTTTTGCCATTTTAAATAATCACAAATAAGCACCTTAATATTTCAGTATTCACTACAGAAACAGGAACTTAATATGACTGAGTATTCTCATGAAAGTTTGACCTACGTCAATTCTTGCCACATCTGGCAACGTTCATCACCACATCAGCATTTCATTTGGATGAGGGTGAGATGCAGATGGACCTCCTGCCACATCAAGAACAAGCCAGCTGCTTTTGCCACAGGTCTTTACACAGGTTGATGATTGTTCAGCAGAAATGAGCAAGAACAGGGTGTGAGGTATGGGGGGGATTTCCCAAAAGCGCTGCAACGTGAGAACAGTCTATAGTGAAAACAACAATAAAATCATAAATGTCAATGCTCGCAGTTGTGTGACAATAGAGATGACACCGCGTCTACGCTGAACATTCTGCTGCTCATATCAGTAATTGGACCAGGGGTTGCCTTCTTCCCTGACCAGAGATTTGCAGAGATGCGGCTAAAAGAGGGGCAAGAAGCTGCAGATGACCACTCGACAGGAAATCAGAAAAAGAAGACAGAAGTCTGTCATCAAAGCAGACTGTTTTCTTAGTCTGACAAGTAGATTGTAGCCTGGACTGTAGCCTATTTATTTTTATGTTAACACGTATGTATGTATTGCACACGCCTGGCCGAGTGGCGCTATCCATGGCACTGGAAGGGGGATTTGATTCTGGCATGTTAAATTAGCATTTAACCATTTTTTTTTGTCCGCATGAGGAAAGGAAAAGGCAAGAGAGTGAAAATATTGGTTAGGTTAATTGTGGACTCTAAAATTGCCCGTAGGTGTGAATGTGAGCGTGAATGGTTGTCTGTCTCTATGTGTCAGCCCTGCGATGGACTGGCGACCTGTCCAGGGTGTACCCTGCCTTCGCCCAATGTCGGCTGGGATCGGCTCCAGCCCCCCCCGCGACCCCTAACGGGATAAGCGGTTGCAGATGGATGGATGGATTAAAACCTTCCTGCATATACAGTGATTAAGTTCAAGATCTGAAATTCTTTTATTAAAGTTTACAATAATGCTATAAATGTTACTTTAACAGCTGCAAGAAATGCAGCTGCACTGTTGTTCATGATGTATTTTCATGAACAATGCATTTAAAAAACATCCCCCTACCCCCTGTTTTTTTCACAAATCGCACCCTGAGTAAGAAGCAGCTCAGGTTTCTGTAAACAGACCACATTGTCAGCATTAGATTCTGATCAGTGCTGATCAAGGATCAGCTGGTTGTTGCTGCACCTCTGGTGTTATATTTCTTTAGTGTAACATGAAGTCTTATTTAATGTGCAAATCTAGAGGCAATATTAAGTAACATAGAAATATTGGGGGTGTGGGGGGGGTGTCAGAAAATGTGGTGATGGCAATGTTTATCTCTTTTTGTGGAAATCTGACATGCACAGTGTTGATATCTCTTCATTTTTCTTCTTCTCAGTATAACATTGAACAAAGGCAAAGAGAGATGGAGCAGGAGAAAAGAGAAGGGCTGCAACAGCTGACACGAAAGAGCAAAAATGAGCAGAGTGAGTATCACGTGTTATTTTTTTCTCCTTACTGTAAAGTGCTTTCGTAGGTTCTCTGAAGGACCGGTTGGCTGTTGACGTGCTCTTCATCTGAGTCATAGCGCACTGTATGTTTCAATGAGAAAAACGGGGATTTCCAACATTGCTGTGATGTATTCTCAGATTCCAAGGAAATTTGTACTCACATCAAACAAACACACTTGTTTCAGGAAACACTCTGAGCTGTTTTTAGTTTTTACCATGCAGAGGAAATGAAGAGAGCTCAGAGGAAAGTGACAAATATCCTGGATTTTACTTCAGAAGTCTCCTGACTTCTTTTTGATACTATAGAAGTTATTTGTGAAGAAAAACTATTCACATTTTAAAACATTTTCTCATTATTTTATATTATCGACCCCACTGTTGGCTGTTTAGTCTACCTATTATATGTCTCCACAAGATCCCAATCCCTGTCTTTTTTTACTGTTAGGTGCTGTAGCCAGTCCTCTGGTAAGGCAGAAACTTCGGGAACACATAATTATGAAGAGCCAGCCCACCCATGACAGGGTCACTCCCAACCACAGTAGTCCTACACCAGGATACAGGTGAGAGAGGCAAACAAAGTACAAAGTACAAAGTGTGAACTGCAAACACTGCATAGTTTTCACAAAAAATATGACTGTGGCATTTTATTGTTGTAAGGAAGGCCTCTTCCTCTTCTGGTTTTTATAAAAGTAATAAAATAATGTTAAAATAACAAGTTTTTTTTAAATTGAACAAATCTCTTCATACCCGTTCATGAGTGAAACAGTCTATCCAATATGATTTTGGTTCCCTAGGCTCCCGGACATGTCCCCAAAGTCTTCAGCCTGTGAGGAGCGTAAAGACCTTGCCCTGCGCAGAACAGGTGAGACACCTCAGGTTGTTTGTGTCTGTGATGAGGGTTTCCCGCCCTGAGGTTAAAGCCGTGAAGGTCACTGGTGATTTTCCCTTTCAGGTCTGTTCTGTTGCGGTGCGCTCTGTGTAATTTGAGTTAGACTCAAAGTCATCCGACTGCATAGCTTCAGTGGGATATTTTGTTTCGGTGCGATACTTTTCAGTGTCTCAGCAAACTGTCATTACGTTACATATTCTGGACTAGAGAATGTGAGGTAGAGAATGAACGTACACAGGAGTGTCCTTTCCAGTGAGACGGAGGAAACTCATTAAGCACCAGGCCTGCAGGGTCAGAGAGAGAGAGACCAAACAGTCATAAAAACAACAGCGAGACACAAAGACCAAAGCAGTTACATAACTTTAAAGAAGGTATTTGTAAAATGAACCGCGTGAGAGTCCAGAGCAGGTCTCCCTCACCGTGTGAATGAGAGTGGGAGTGGTTTCGTCTTCCTGTATATCTCCGCGAGTACACAGACATTATTTATTTGCGTTGCCCTAGAACCCTTAGGTGCCAGCACACACACACACCCTCCAGTGCTGTTTTTGGCACGGCGACAACACAAAGCTGCCTTTTATCTGCTCTTAGCCAGCCACTGATTGATTGTTTTGTTTGGGCTTATTGGAGCCTGACCAATGTAAACATGGGACTTTTTATGCTATTGACCAGGGTTGAGGTATTTGCGTGGTTCAGCTATGTTGCTTCAACTTTTGTTATGGAAATTGAGTGCATCCTTCTGGTATGTGCATCACTGGGTGAGAGCATTCTTGCTGATGTAGAAGATGTATGACATCAGTTAGTCTATGATTAAGTTTTGTGAGTTTGAAAGGTGTCTTTTAAAGCTTCAGTAGGCAGAATGTTTTTGGCATCAATGGGCACAAATTCCATAATAACCTTTCAGCATATTGTAATTCAAGTGTTCTGGAGAGAAAAATAGACTTCTGCACCTCTTCATGTATCTGTTTTCAGGCTTTAAAAAATCTAGCCTGTGACGGGAGACTTTGGCCAATCACAGGTTATTTCAGAGAGAGCGTTCCTATTGGCTGTGCTCCGACTAGTGGGCGGTGCTTAGTATTTCCTCAACTGATCTCAACATGGCTGCCTAGTCACAAACGTTCTCATTTTACAGCTAAACCATACACTACTAGATGTTTCTGAATACATTTGAGGCGAGAAATAGGCATTACAGTAACAGAATATTGATTCATATTTGATCAGCGCTGCCTAGTTTGACCATATGATCGGAGCTTGCGAGTGATTGACAGTTGCTCAGAGACGGCAGCTGGACAGCAAGGCTCCAGCTCGGCTCTGATTGGTTGTTTTCCTCCGGTCTGTGAAATCTTGCAGATGCCATTAGGAGCACCGGAGGAATCGGAGGCTCATGATTGTTTTCAGATTACCTGTCTCATGCACTACTTTCAGAATATAGTGACCGTTTTATAAACATGACTTGTTTTAATCATATTTGCTGTTTCTACCCACTGGTTCTTTACTGAGACTATCGGGATAAGTATGTCCATGTCTGTGTGTGTGCTTCTTCACGTATTCACTTGTGTATATTTGTGTGTGTGTGTAGTCTCTGAGCCCACTCTGAAGTGGAAGATAAAGAAGTTCATCAGCACAAGGCCAAACCCGCTGCGGCGTAAGATCAGCGCCCCTCCCGCTGTCAAGCACCGGACTGAAACTCTGGGTAAAGCATCTGCATTTAGCTGGAACACTCTCATGACCTTCTGTTTTATTTGCACTGCTCTTTTAGCTATTTCAAGTTAATGCTGCTTTGATATACCATTTCTATATCTGTTACTTTGTGTATTTATGTAATTTCAACACATACTGTACTGACAGTTTGATTCATTTTTCCAATTGGATATGTGTATACGTTGGCTGTCATGTGTTGACGTTTCAATTGTGTCACCCAGACTCTTCCCCCAGCAGCAGCAGCACCCCAGCATCAGGGTGCAGCTCACCCAACGACAGCCTCCATTCGGAAAACGGGCACCTCCCAGTGGCTCATGAGGTGAGCCCTGCTTTTATATTTACATTAAGCAATTTAGCAGACTTTCTTATACACATCAGCATCTGATGAGTGATTAGGGATCAGTGTCCTGTTGAAGCATACATCACCACAAAACAGTGGACAAGATCTGTTCAGACAATTTTGTTTTATCTTCCCATTATGGATTAATTCATTGAATATTTCATAGAAACTCCTTTGCTTTGTTTTTTTAACAGTACAAACGTGGTTTAGTGATTTTACCTCTGCTATTTAAAGGACAACCACCAACAGTTGACTGTTAATTGGGTGTTAAATGCAAAACAGTAAGGGTGCCCAATGCTTTAAAAGATTTAAGATTTGAGAAGGCCATGTGGCCCAATGTACAAATACATGTTAATTGATCACTCATCATCTAATTAAGGCATTGATATTAGGGCTGTCATTCAATTCAAATATTTAATCGCATTTAATCACACAATTGTCCATAGTTAACTGCGATTAATCGCACATTAATCACAAATTTTGTATCTGTTCAAAATGTACCTTAAAGGGAGCTTTGTCAAGTATTTAATACTCTTATCAACATGGCAGTGGGCAAATATGCTGCTCTATGCAAATGTATGTATATATTTATTATTGGAAATCAATTAACACAAAACAATGACACATATTGTCCAGAAACCCTCACAGGTACTGCATTTAACATAAAAAATATGTTCAAATCATAACATGGCAAACTGCAGCCCAACAGGCAACAACAGCTGTCAGTGTGTCAGTTTGCTGACTTGACTATGACTTGTCCCAAACTGCATGTGATTATCATAAAGTGGGCATGTCTGTAAAGGGGAGACTTGTGGGTACCCATAGAACCCATTTTAATTCACATATCTTGAGGTCAGAGGTCAAGGGACCCCTTTGAAAATGACCATGACTGTTTTTCCTCGCCAAAAGTTTGCGCAAGTTTGGAGCGTTATTAAGCCTCATTCGCGACAAGCTAACATGACATGGCTGGTATCGGTGGATTCAAGTTCCGTTAATGCGTTAAATAAATTAGTGGCATTAAAACAAATTGTGTCGTTATTGCTTTAACTTTGACGGCCCTAAATGATATAGATCCATTTTCTATCTACTATACTTACCATAATTTACTGGGTTACAACAGAAGAGTGGGTTCAACAGTTTTAAACACAAGTCTTGTGTAATAGCTATTTTAATAAAATCAGACAAATGTTTTTGTGTTGGATGATGTAATCATTATCAGTATAGATAATCTCCTTAATGAATATTTATGTCTCATTCAGGCACAGAGGCTGCTGGCCCATTTCACCTTGCCCTCCAACCCCACTGCCATGCCCAACATCACTGCTGGACTTCCTGCACAGGTGAGCAACGACACCCTCCGGGGCTCCCTTCAGAATCAATATGTAAATTGTTGACGTTTTAGTTCACAACCGAAAACTTGACAGATCACATGGATGCACACTCACGCTATGAATTTATGTGTATCTAAGACTGAATGTCTAAAATAGTGCCTGCACACTTGAACACTTATAGAAACATGTGGTGTATTCAGGCTTTCACTTCCCTCTTGATCTCTGTGGTGCTTTCATATCTTCAATCAGTCATGTGGTAGTTTACTCACTTGATGACAATTTTAACATGTCTGTAGATGAGTGTATCTATACATTGCAAACCGCCCATTAGGCCCTCGCCTTAAGCACTAACCCTCCATTTTGTTCATTTGTGTTAAGCTGCAACCACGACGAGGGCTCTAATTCCTAGTCATATCTCCGGCGTTTCTTACCATCATGTCTCCTCTCCTCACCCCTCTCCCCAGGCTGACCTGCGACTAGCCAGGCCGTTGGCAATATCTGCTCTGCATCAGGTCTACCTGCCTCTGGACGGAAGCAGCTCATCCCTGGGTCAGCACCTGCAGCCTGTGCTTATACTGGAACCACACACTGGACTGGTGCACACCCAGCTTGTCTCTCGTGAGTTGTGTAACTGAGAATGTGTTGTACAGCAGAAACAGAAATATCTCAATTTGCAGATATACAGAAGATCTGCATTTGCAAGTGAAAGCGAAAACACAAAAGGATGTGTATACATGCCACCTTCAATTGAAGATCTGACCTTTCTGCAGGCAATGCATAGTGGGATTTGTTAGAGAGGACACAGGTAGCTGGATGGCTCCCCTACTTTTTTCCAGCCAAGAAAATTCTGAACAATCAACAGTATGCATACCCCAACAGCTTATGTCACTTTGGGGTTATTTTGAAATCTACCATGAAAGATGATTCCTTGGAGTTAATGCAAGTCATCCTACGGCGGGGACACACTGCCCGCATGAGCAGTGCGTGACGGCAGCCTCGCTGAACTGCTGCGTGTCTCACGCGTGTGGCATCCACGCTGGCAGCATTTCTGCTGCTGCTGCTTGGCTGCTGCTGGGCTGCTGCTGCCAGCCCTTTCTTTCTTGAGTTTGCCTTTCATAATGGCCATTTCATTACTTTATTCATTCATGAAACCCTGCAAGTCACTGCATTTCCTACAACACTGTCCTGCAAATATTTCAGAATGAAAGCCTCGTGTTAACAAATGAAGGAATTCTGTCCACAAAAAAAAAAAACGCTTGAAGGCTTTTCTTTGGAAATTAAAGCAGGAAGTGTTGATTTCTTTTTTTTTTGGCACACTCTTTACTCTAAAGCGATGTACAAATGAGGTACTATCCAAGCCACAGTAGATTAAATTGATAGCTTCTAATAAGGCAGATGTCATGAGCACCTTACCTACGGAGGGTAGAGTGAAAAACATCAAATCCCCAGACTTTGCTGTTGATGATTTAAATCAACGCAGCCTTTGGGTGATTTTGAATACGACAACTGACATGTTCACGTTCTGTTCGCCATTCCTAAATCCCAGAAACTGTTCAGTTGAGGAGGGGTGCTCTCCGCCATTAACACTGTGTTTGACCACCTGAGCCTCATAGACCTAGTGACAGTTCACGGAAGGCTGCCTCGTCTTTCAAGGTGCTAATTGGGACACACCTCTGCCCATAGAGAAACTCGTAGTATGGCAGAGATGGCAGGACACACTGCAGGAACTCGGTAGGCTAAATGTTCCTCGCTGTTACACTTCAGGATTTAAAAGGCTGAAAACATTGAGCTGTATTTCTTCTTAAGGCAATATCTGCTCTCGAGTACCTTAAAGCAACTACTGCAGAGGGTCCTATCAAGGTCAGTTTGGTCCTTGGCACCGCCAAACTGGCACCTTTGACACATTACACAAGGTGCTATCCATGCAAGTGGTTCATGATTAGAGGGTGCAAAGAGAGTGATCGTCAGCCTTATCTATAAATGTGTGATATGTAGGAAACTAGGTGGCAAAGTAACATCATTGGAAGAGAGTACAAGTGTTAGCAAACACATTCTGGCAAAGGTGGCACAGAGAATATTTGAGGGCTCTTCAAAGCAGCCAAATCTTAAAGAAGGCAACGTGTTGTTGATAAAAGATATACAAGCTAGAAGATGTGTGTTGATGAGAAGGATAACTAAGGCTTTTTCAAACTAGGATGGTTTAGTAAGGGAAGGTGAAATCCCACCCAACCCACTTACGTCGGACCTGTTTCCTGACATCAATGGTAGTTTTAGGTACACAGGGAACTGGTGGGTGAGACTATTGTGAAGTATACGCTTTTGTTTTGTTGTCCGTAATCAGGAAGTTATATAATTTGTGCAGGAAGTTTTTCACCTTGTTTGTTTGTCGCACATGTTTTGAGTTTGGTAAATCTATAGCCATCCTCCCTCAGTTCTCTTCTTGTACCAATGGCAGTGAGTAGATATTGTTTATAAAAACATGTTGATTAATATTTGATGTATATATTAGAAGAAACTGTATTATTTCAGTATTCTATTTGAATTTGTGGTGGTATGTTTAATTGCTTACCTGTACCTGTAAGAGAAGCATTTCCAAATTGATGTACTTATTTTTCTATTCTCTCTTCACTGTTTCCTTCATTTAAGTTCTACCAGTCACAACAAAAAGCCTTTATATTAACCTTTGACAACACTCATGATTGACCTTTTTCCATCGCAGACACTTTTACTTGATTTTGCAGGAAAAGCGCAGGCGTATCTTATAAAACTGCATACTCTTTTAGGCGTGCAGGTTCAGGGTCCTGGTGTTAAGTAACACCTACGCTCTTCCTGCTGAAATAAGTCAAAACTTCTGCTGTAAAAATGGCCTATTCATTTTAAATCAGAGACTGTAGGTACATTGATGTCTTCTGTCTTGTGCTACATGTCTTTTGCCTGAATGTTATAGTATAAACAGCACAAGGACGCCCTCTACTGGCACTTGACAGTAATGCAGTTTCTCAAACAATACAGAAATATGCTCAAACAACGTTATCATCAAAGCATATTTTCTTTTTGCATTATTATTTTAAACATGAAATACTCTGCACTTCACTTTCTATTTCTGAGCCAGATATGAATAATTGATCCAGATTATTATAATGCCACAATTATATCAGCTGTGCTCTTTTTTCTTTCCCTTACACCCTATCCTTTTCTTTCTATTTTACTTTACTCCTCTCCATTTTAAGTTATTTCTTTCTGCCTGTTTTTGTCATGTTTATCTCCATCCATTGCTCTTCTTTATTTTTTCCTCCTCCACATGTACCCGTACCCCCTCTTGTTCCATCTGCTCCCATCTTTTAACCTGTTCCTCTCTCTCCTCCTCTCTGCAGTTCATGGTTTGAGCTCCATTCCTCTGCAGCAGCAGCAGCCTCACCTGTCCTCCCCCACCAGAAGGGAAGGTGTAGTTACCTTGTCTTCCCACAGACCGCTGGAGCGAACACGCTCCGAGCCTCCGCCCTACAGCCACTCAAACATTTCTCTGCATGCCAACCGTCACTCACACATCCAGCACCAGCTGATCCAGCAATACCACAAGAGCGGGCTGGAGAGGTTCAAGCAGAACGCACACCTGAGCAAGGTGAGAGGGGGGCAGCGTGAAAGCAAGCATGTTGCATACAAATAAACAAACTAATACTGACAGTGATAGATATTTATGAGGTTTATTCTGTGGAGTCTTTATATACATATATATTTGACTAAATATAAAAAATAACTTATCAGGCGTAAACAAATTCATGTTAAAGAGAGCATTAGCAACATTAAAGGCACAATGAGAAGGATTTTCCTAAAAAACAATGTATAGACTCCTACAAAAGTAATCCCTCTCAATCATCACTTAAGACCCACTAGAAGTTGGTGTTTGTGGTGGTGTCTGTATCTGCAGATATTGCCCCCTTTTCTTTTTTCTTTTGCTGTGTTCAGGACGTTTCTGGGCGTCACCCTTTATAAAAACGCCCAGGTGCCACATTGTAAGCCTGCGTCCAAGACAAAGCTACGAAAATGCAAATATAGCGAGGCAAAACGCCAAGCAGACAATGCTCGTTCTAAAATGAGAGTGAATCTTGGGTTTGCTTTCACCCGCTGGCGAGCACTGTAACCCTCATTGAGCCAGGGAGGAGAGGCCAACAACTTTGAATGTTGTGTTTCCAAACCGCAACTGACAAATCCTACTTCTGCTTTTAAGACTTGTTAACAGTGTAAAACCTGTACCTTATATTAGCTGAAAAGCAAGTCCATTGAGAATCCTCGTCTGACACAGATCCCATCGGAGGACATGGACCTGGAGGAGATTGGATCAGGATCAGGTTCGGGGCCCGGGTCCGTGTGCGATTCAGAACCGGGCTCTGTGTGTGAGGACGGCTACCGCAGGAGACAGAGCACTGCCAGCACAGACTCAGTTTACGGAACGGAGTCCAATACCTCCTCACGGGACAGCTTGATCGAGATCTCACATTCACTCAATCAGGTACTGATATAACACTCACACACATGCAGAGCTTTCCAGGGGGAGGATGTTTTACTTTTCCTTAAAAGAAAAGTTTTAAACAATTTTTTTTTTCTTTGACTAATGACAAAGGAAAAATTAAATAGTTTTCAAAAATTTGCATCCCTAGTGCTTATGTACATGAATTCACTTGATTCAAGCATGTTTTTGACATTAGAGGGCGCTGTAGCTTTATTTATAGAAGATGAAAAGAGGGAGGGTTCCAGTATTGGGAAAGCATGCTTGGCAATGCTGTATTCTCTTTATCAATTGCTTGTTTTAGACAAGCAGTATTAAATTGACCAAATAATGAGTAGTTGCGAAGTACTGGAGAGAAGCATTTAACTTATAAGTATGTGGAAGTTTACTCCAGTTAGTCTTTGCCAGGCGCTGCTGCTGTTAAATGCTCCTTCATTCCCTGTTCTCCTCTTCACCCTCTGCCCTGGGAACCACAGAGGCAGGTGATCCTTCGATCAGGTCTCCAGCTGGACACCCTGGGTGGGCCTGCCCTAATTTGGCCTCACCAGCCTCTGGTTCGGACCCAGTCCTCCCCAGCCTCCACTTCCCTGCATCCTCCTCCTCCACATTCAGCCACAACCATACCTTCCCTGTCACTGTCCAGCCCGGCTGCAGACGTCCAGCTACGCTTCACCACAGGTGAGGGACGCTTTTTTTTTATCAGGAAAATGTGAAAAGAAGCCATGAATTACAATTCACATATGACTGGATCATGAAATACTGAAGAAGGAAAATGAGGCTTAGATGTGTGTTTGCATTTGTGTGTGTGTGTGTGTGTGTGTCTAGGTCTGGTTTATGATGCTCAGATGCAGAAGCACCAGTGTACCTGTGGGGACAACAGCCGCCACCCTGAGCATGCTGGGAGGGTCCAGAGCATCTGGTCCAGACTGCATGAAAGGGGTCTCAGGAGCCAGTGTGAGGTATGACACACACATACTAGCAGATCCATAACCCCAAAGTTAGTATTATATGCTTGCAGTATATATATATATACATATATATATATATTTGTGTCTCTGTGTGTGTATGTAGCGTATCCGCAGCAGGAAGGCCACTCTAGAAGAGCTGCAGTCGGTCCATTCAGAGAAACACGTGCTTCTGTTCGGCACCAACCCGCTCAACCGCCTCAAGCTGGACAACCGCAAGTTGGCTGGTAATATAATAATGAAAAACTAATAATAACGCTGTAATAATATGATGATGATAATGATAAGAATATAAACATCCATGACGGTTGAATGACAGAAAAAAATCTTCTGCAGGAATCTTATCTCAACGGATTTTTGTGATGTTGCCATGCGGAGGAGTTGGGGTGAGTTGCACACACACAGGAACACACACCGTAAACCCCTTAAAAACACAAGTCATGTGGGAATCTTTCCACTTATCTAATTGCGTACAGCAAACATTACATGGCTGATTAGGCCTCATTACACAATTAAACTAATAATACTACAAATTGCTAATGCTATTGTTTTTGGCTAAGATGGGTTTGAAACCCAATCAGAAATCAGAGGCTGTACAAAGGTGAGATGTGGAAGAGAGAGAGAGAGGAAGAAGGGAAGAAAGAGGGTACACATGGAGACTGGAGGGGTGCGTGCCAGTGAAACTGGATTTTATTTAGAGGGAATGGGTAATGGCAAACAGGGAATACAGAAGAATACATTGTGAAGGTAGTAGAACATAACAGTTGCCTATGAGAGAAGGAACAATGAAGAGGATATGAAAGGACCTAAAGACGTTTTTTGTTATCTGATGTGGCGAAACAGATAAAAATGCACATGAGAAACTGTTGTGAAGCACAATGAGAAGAGAGGAGGCAGATAAGAGAGTAGGAGAGGAGAGGAGGTAGGAGAAGAAGAAGGGGGCTGGGTGTTAGTTGATAAGACGACTGATCTGCCTGGATTTCCGGACCTTGGCTGCTCTGGTGAAGAGGGGTGATTGGAACAAGATGGCAACGTCTGCGATAAAAGAAATTCCTCTGATTTCATTGTTCCACCGCGGCACACCACCAATGTGCGTTTTGAAACATGGAGTAATGTTGAAACACAAGACGGGGTTTACAGAGAGAAGAGATGCAACAAAGAGAAAGTGGATGTTGGGAAAAAAAGAAGTCTCTCAGCAATTGTTAGTATCACAGAAGTTAAAGGTCCACCGTCGCTCGTTTAAAAACAAAAATATGTAATACACTACAAGAATACACAGCACTATAAGATGTCATTTATTATTTCAAAATAAAGGAAGTGCAGTCAAAAGTAAACTTCAATAGTCAACTATTTATTGGCCGACAGCAGCTGGACTAAAGGAAATGTGGTAAACTTGCTGACTGGTGATTTCCAGTGGGACTGTCAGGTCAAATTCTGCAAACTGGTCTGACTGGATTTCAGTAAATCTTGTTGAATCAGTCAAGACTGAGTCCAGTTTTGATGAGTCTGAAACTTAATTGTAAAAATAAATAAATAAAAAGAAGTCTTTTTTTAATTATGTCTTCTATTAACATCTGTGGCTGACTTTTGAACTGACTTGACGCGTCTCATCACTTTTGTACCGGCAGGTGGACATCGACACAGTCTGGAATGAACTTCACACATCAGTAGCCTCCCGTATTGCTGCAGGATGTGTCACAGACCTGGCACTGAAGGTGGCACAAGGGGAGCTGAAGGTGTGTCTTTGTTGCAAAATACCATATCAGCAAATACTGTGTGTTTTCTCAGGAATTTCAGAGCTGCCTTGTAACAGGCTGTGGAGTAAACAACCATTATATACATGACAGTGTAGCTTTAGTAACTCCCCTGCTGTAGAATGCTGATGTCTGCGATGAACAGAGCTTAGAAATGTGAACTGTGGTGGTTGACCCCTGAGAGATGAAAGGTGTTAAAGATTTTTGCTTTCCTCTCACAGAATGGCTTTGCAGTGGTGAGGCCTCCGGGACACCATGCAAACCACTCCTCCCCGCTGTAAGTACAGCAACACACATACACACACACACACACACACATACACACACACGCTCACACACACACATACCAGGAGCCAGGAGGTCTCTACAAAGTGTTTCAAAGGATTTATTACAGATCAGCTACACTAGAGCAAGAGAGAGAGAGAGAGAGAGAGAGAGAGAGAGAGAGAGAGCCTATGTCTCTCTGTCTTAATGTGTGTGTGTGTGTGTGTTTGTGTGATGTGTGCTACCTGACTGATGCCCGAGGCAATCTACCTCCTCCGCTCAGTTTCTTTTAAACTTTCAAGACACAGAGCACAGCACCTCAAAAGAAACTGCGTGTGTGTGTGTATTCGTGTGCATGGATTTGTGTCAGTCTTTGATAGGAGGCATTAGCCAAGTAACCACATTCAGCTGGGACTGTGCGTGTGTGCTCAGCAGTGCTTGTCACTGATTATTTATGGGATGATAATGACTTTTCTTGATGAGCAGATTTGGATAGCATATATGATATACCGTCCACACACACACACACACACACACAACAGCACTCACAGTTTACGACCCGTGCTGACGCAGCCACTTCCAACATTCCTCCATTGTTTTTCATACATCAACACTTTTTTTTCGCATACCTTTACTGTAGACAGCGAGTGTTGGGGGAACTGCTGCGCCAAGTTGTGAGTTCATTTTCTCTGAAATCATTTCACAGCAATTCACTCTGTTATCATTTGGAATGTGGAGTGAATTTTACGATAAGCTGGGGTTTTCTGTTTGTCGCAAAATGTGTGGGTTCTGCATTTCTCGGGAGATTTTAGACTCAGCACAATGTTCTAATGTGAAAAGCCATTTTTTAGTTTGTCAGCACGGGGAAGATGAAATACAAAACAACTTGAAATGAAACATCCTCATTTCTCCAATATTTGCAGTTAATGTTTGCCTGGCAGGAGCTTCCCTCTACGACTTGCACATTAGTCAGTGCTGTCATTGTCCCAACCTGGACTGAATAGCCACCACATGACGCCACATAACTGGAGACATGTCTTTTAGACGAGGCTCCTAAGGTCCATATGGTGATTCTGTGATATTAATTTGCTGAAGATGTCCTAATAAAAACATGTGGCCGCCTCTCTTCCTGTCTGTTCATCCCCAGGGGCTTCTGTTTCTTCAACTCTGTGGCCATCGCCGCCAAGCAGCTCCAACACAAACTCAACGTCAGCAAGATCCTCATCGTGGACTGGGTGAGGAGGACCCGCCGCATGACCATCATCACTGGTCCACACACATGCACTGGCACACAAATGTATCGTGGGCACAAACGAGGTCCCAGAAGCAGAGCAGCCCTCTACAGTAGCACTTGTATTTATTATTTATTTAATTAAGGCACTGTCATCTCTGGTCTCCATGTGAGATCTGAACTCTCACGTACTGTATGCTTAGAGTAGACACAGAGTCATATGAACACACAACCACACACACACGTGCAGATATTGATCCGCATCCAGGTGGTCTTTCTGTTCACCATGTGTGTGTACTGTATATGAGCCTGTACCATGTCTTTTATGCACACTGTGCTCTCTGACTAATTACTGCATCAAACATGAATTACTACCTGCTTCATCAAAAAGCTTTAAAGATTGAAACACATTTGCCATTGACAGGGAAATGCCTTGCAGCTTTTACAGACCCTGCTCTGCATTTTGGGTCATATGTTTTATGTTTATTTCAGACGATAGAAGTTCTCTTTTGTGATTTGTGATCGTTTAAATTGTTTTGAAAAAAATCCATCAAGGTTTTAATTATGTGTGAAATACCTGCTTCGGTCCTCTGCAACTTCCTAACCTGTCATCCAATCATTGTCCAGGATGTTCACCATGGCAACGGCACCCAGGAAGCCTTCTATAACGACCCGGGCGTGCTGTACATCTCCCTGCATCGCTATGACGATGGCAACTTCTTTCCCGGTAGTGGACATCCCAGTGAGGTCGGTCGGCTTCCTCAGCAGTGTTGTGTTTTTCTGCTTTGTTTGCGTTGTCATGGTGTCGGCTGGTTGTTTGTGTGTGTTTGCGTGTACCTAGATTCTTCTGAACACAACAGAAACAACACATGAGAAACATTTATACTTTCAACACAGGTTCTCTATGTATAGTAGACGATCTGAGTAGAGAATACAAAATCCATAATAATACGACCCATGTGAAGATAGATATGTTGGCATATACATATTTGTAATTATGTGATTCCAGTGGGACATTAGGGAGCTCAAGAGCCTTGTGTTGAGCATATACTTGTCAAAACGGGAAGAATGATTGTAACAATAAATCCCGGAATAATCTACATGATTTAAAGCCCCAATTATAACCTCAATTTGGTCATGATGACGGATCAGAGTCTGCACTACACAGGGAAAAAATGGGACAGGTTAGAATGGATATGTTATCTTTCAGTGTACAGGGGTTTAGGGTTAAAAGATCTTTCCTACGATTGGGTTTCAGAGCTGTCACGGTTACATCAAACATATTTTACGTATACCACTAAGCAATATGATACTAATTTTAGCTGCTTACAAGATAGATCTGAACACAAAGTGCTTGTCTTCGAGTTTAATCTGAATGTATGTTGTAGTTTTAGTGTTTTTCCAGCTTAATGTAAATATGTCCGCTGTCATTCTTGTAACGTTTAGACTTATTCAACATGGAATTTCCAAATGCTGCAAATGTATTTATCCAGTGAACTCGCCATATCACACTTGTGTATCTGCCGTAGGTTTCTTTCCCTAGCTCTAGTTTATCTATGAAACTTCAGGGCTTTGGATGTAAGAGCTTCACAACAGGATGTGTACAGTCAAATTGCATGCCTATGTTTGCATACAGGAAATTGAGATGCCTATGAATTCTGCCTGCGGTCTCACCAGAAACCAAGTGTGATGACTATCCGCAGTCAGATGAATTGACCCCAACCCACGGTGGCATTCGCAACCCATTCAATCCCCCACATCCCCTCCTCTTACTCTCCCATCCTCCCCCACAATAATGAGGATAAAATAGTCAATGTTTTCCCATAAAATCCCCCGATGAGGGACGGTACATAAAACGCTCTGCTGGCTTGGATGTGGCTTTGCCTTAAGTGGCCCCTCAACCTCTGTTGAGCTGTGTGGTAAACCTCTGGAGTCTCGCTGTCCCCCGTGTAGGTATATAACCCACCATGGGGTAGGGGTGTGATGTCATAGCCATAACACAGAGTGCCGAGTACCACACAGAAACCAGCGACGGCCTAATCCAGTCCAGCAACTCTAGAAACATGAAAGAGAGAAAGAGGACAGAGGAGTGCAAGAGACTTGGCACAATAGCAGGAATTGTGTCTGTGTGTGTGTTTGCGACTATGTGTGCGTTTCCGTGTGCACATGCGCATGCATGCGGGTACATTACCAGTTGGCAAAGGACAGGAGGCCTCATGTGTTTTTAGTTTGCCCTGTGAACATCCCGTCCACTGAGAGAAGAATGGAGACAGACGCTCTGCGATGCTCATCAGCATTCTTTCAAACATCCTCTCACACCCATACACACACATTTATACACACACACACAAAGGAAATTACCACGCCTTGCTGCCAAGAGTATGTCAATCAACCTCCTCATCCTGCCCTCAAACTGACACATTGACTGATGGTGAAGGGCTTTGAGAGCAGCTAAATGGCTGCTAGCAGAACTACAAAGAGAAAGGCAGGAATCTTTAAACCTTCTTTCCAAGACCCGCGCCTCAGTTCACTCTCTGCCCCAAATATGTGAGGTCAAACTAAGAGAACCTCCGTCGACTCTGGCTGGCATTTTGGGAGTACACGTCAATCTCAATACAGCTAATAA
This sequence comes from Sebastes fasciatus, assembly GCF_043250625.1. Classification (NCBI taxonomy): domain Eukaryota; kingdom Metazoa; phylum Chordata; class Actinopteri; order Perciformes; family Sebastidae; genus Sebastes; species Sebastes fasciatus. The sequence goes on from NC_133795.1 coordinate 12,854,147, forward strand.
AACCCCCAAAAAATCATTTACAGTATGTCATAAAACGTAAATGAGTAGTGTTGAGTAGTTCACTGTGTTTTATTTGACTTGTCATATATACTAAACCCACTAAACGTCTATATACAGAACACATAGTATACAGTCATTCCAGTTATATACATGTGATATATTTTCAATATATTAATACAACACTTTTACGAGATCAGGCAGCAATTTCCAAATGTGAAATATTTCCCAGTATAGCTATAACGTAAAGCTGGGGAATCATAAACGGGTGTAGCTGTGTTGTGGCTCCGAGTGATTTATAAGGCCATTTGACAAATTGTATCAAAATCAAAATAGAGGGACAGGGGTGTTGAATTAATAGCCATCCGTCCTTCATTTAGGAATCATAATCACTCCCTGGTGTTGCCTTGAAGGATCTCACTCGCTTTTTCCTCGTGTGGTGCAATGCAAGGTTTTGCAACAGCCGTGCTTATTTTCTGAACATTTGACACAAATCTGTCATCGTCACGCAGTTTCTCAACTTTCCCTGGGACTCATTAACTTTCATGACATTCACGGAGACTCTTTCTCACTCTTAGTCTCACTCTCTCTCTCTCTCTCTTTTTTTCCCTCCATCCAGGTGGGTGCAGGTGCAGGCGAGGGCTTCAATGTGAACGTAGGATGGACAGGGGGTTTGAACCCTCCCATGGGGGACGCCGAGTACCTGGCTGCATTCAGGTAAAGAATGACCTCAACCTGTCCCTATTAGCCACAGCATACTTCTTTTCATACTGTAGTACTCAGCAATTTATAATCTAAACTTAAAGGTTCTCTATTTGATATTCAAAGCACTTATACCTGAGCAGAGAAAAATGGTCTCCCTCTGTGTGTGTGTTGTAATCCAAGCTTCTATCTGCTTGGTTGATATTGCCGGGCTGGCTGCGCGTCCTTTTAGTGCATGTTCGTGCATGTAAGCGTGCCCCACTGGCTAGCTCACTGCCGCCGCTCTGCACTGCTCTCATACAGCAGTTACAGCTTATAACGCCGTTCCAACCATGGATGTATTAACTGGATACAGCGTTGGAGGCGGGCTCACTTTCATTCCTATGAAAGTTGCTCAGTGCATGAAGCCAAAATGGCTCAACTGCTGAGTGATAAAGTACCCGGATCTTCCGGTGTTCTTCCGTATCCATTGGGCCCATAGAGCAGGCGCAATAGCGTTTCCTTTAACTCCGCATCCAGCATTAGTTTGGGGCTCATTCACAGAGGAAGGGAAATAACTCTAAGGGCTATTCAAGTGTTTGAACTGGGAAGTTGATTTACCTCAAAAAGAGTTATCTGCTGATTTACATACGTCTCTCTTTCTCAATGTAAGTCTATGGGAAAAAGGTTTTTTTGGGCTTAATGGCATCACATGACGGACACGGAAGTTAGCACCGTTAGCTACGAGCCGCTGGCTCAGCCATCGCCATGTTGAGAGCCGTGCAGAGGCATTACAAATGCTCCTTTTAAAGATCCATACTGGTGTTTCTGCATGTTCAAGCCCATTTCCTACAAATTAGATATGCTTGCATACATTACGGTCTGTCGACCATTTACAAAAGCATAACTTAGTTTTCATATTAGTGAGCATGTTTCCCCACCTTCTAGGCTGTTCTGAGTTTCAGTTTGTGACACTGCTGTCAGTTCCATAATTGTCAAGGTCGTTATTCACATCACCTCAGGTATGCCGTCAGTGAAGTACTGTGATGTTGGTAGGCTAGTTTAGTTAATAAAAACACCAGATACGCAATGATAGAAAACAGCCAGGTCAAGAAAAGGCAGAAAACATATTCAAGAGGAACAGGAAAGTGTGTTTTTTTTGCCAATTAGAATGACAAGTGTGTGCAGCAGGAGGACAAACAACAAGCCATCATTGTTCTCCTGGTTGAAGATCACAGGAATGCAACACCTGTGAGACATACTTTTGAGTGTATTATGCAATTATACTGTAATGTTGGATCTCGTTCACCGCGGATGGATTACCTGTAGTATCTCAAGCAGGTTTCATATCTGATTCCTCATTTCCTCTGAAAAATGGTCTGCAGTAATCAACGTTTACGGTTTTTGCAGTGATATAAGCCACAACTTTCCGTTTATTATTGAGCTGGAAACAAAACCATACACGGATGTGTCGGTGAAACTAACCTTTGCTCTCACCGCAGTTTTCATTTCATTCAAGCTATATTTTCCTGAATGAATATACTTTGGTTCTGCTCTACACTGTAACAAACTCTGTCAGCAACACTGGCTTGCCACCAGATGATTAAACATTATGTGAGCTCCACACAGTTCTGCATGCTGCAGACTCAGTGGGTGGGCCCCTCGTCAAAGGAAAGATGCTAATGAGCTAACCCATACTGGTAAAAATCCATAGAGCCAATAGGCAGGCTCGGAAACACTAAGTCCAGTGTTTACTGGAGCTCTACATGCTAATTAAGAAACAACTGCTCTTTTCCTGAGCAGGCGTCTGGTTTTGGTATTTTTCATCCAGTTTGGGAAATGGCAAGTGTTTTCATGTGTAAAACTTCCTCAGTTAACCACAATGTAGTACTGTACCCTATTGTGTGTTAGAAACTTTACCCTGTATCAACGCTCTGTGGAGAAGGAGCGTCCTGGTGGTCCGGTGGTTTGAGGCACATACCATGTAGCTGTGATGTCCGGGGTGCATATCCGGGCTTAAGACCTTTGTCATGATAGGGAACAACCCCATGTTTTACTGCTTGTGTCAACTCTCTAATTAAGGCAACAAATTCCTCAATAAAAGTAAAATGTCATCTGGACTTGCAAAACTGTAGCAAGATAGTCAAGATTTCTAAGAAGCAAAATGAATGAAACAGCACAGGAGGGATTTCTGTAAAAAAGAAAAAACTGGATTTTGTTTGCCACCACCTTTCTGTGGATTAACTGGTGCAAATAAATGCATAACACGCCATGCAGACAAAATTTAACGCATCATGAATTCATGTTTATGCAATTAAGTATCTAGTCCGGTGCCAGTTCTGTAATTCAATTTGAATACATGATTTAGACGACGGGATGTTCCAGACTCTGTGTGTTTCACTTAGGGATGGAACAGAAAAACTAGCGGTTGTTGATGATGTGTGTTTCTGTTTTTGGGCGTGTGTGCTAGTGACAGGGGAAATATTGTGGTCGAGAGTGGCGGTGGGACTCCAGTACAATCAAGAGAAAGCTCAGCTGCGTTGAGATTAAGTGTCATGACATAGTGTGTGTGTATGTGTGGAGGATTACTAAGGTGGTCAGAACTTAAGGTCAGCGTAATCACCGGTAGCACCGCACACGTAACGTCCTGTTTCAAAGGTAAAGCGTATATATTTTGGCCCGTGCATTGCATGTATGTGTGCGTGCACATATTTTTCATGTGCATTTCTAGGTGGCTACTGACGAATGACAAACTATGAAAGAGAGGAGAGCAGAAGAGAGGAGAAGAAGTGGGGGGTGCATTGTTAGGGAATCCAAAGGCGGCGTAATTAGGCCCAATGGATCCCAGATGGCTGGCTGTCAGTGACGTGAGAAGAGGGACGAGCTCCTAATAGGAACCAGACGCACACAAACGCCTTTGAACTGCCGCTGAGAGAGAGCGAGAGAGAGAGAATGAGAGAGAGAGAATCAAACGCGGCATGGGCCGTGCGCTCTTGCTAAATAACTGGCAGCGGGAGACGAGAGGAAGTGAGGAGGAGAGCATAGAGGCGAGGAAAGTGGTCTCCCCTGAGTGAAGCATACAGTATGTGGGCGTCTCAGTCCAGATATGTCAAGGGTCTCATTTTTATCTACTTGTGTCACTTGCAAAAACAGAAACTTTTAAGTGTTTGCCACCTGCCCAAATTTGCTTTTTTTCATTTAAAAAAAAAAATCTTTATATCCGGAAAAGGTTTGCAGAGCGCTCATGCTTCTTCTTTTTTTCCAGCAGTGCTCTGCTTCACATTTAAACAGTTGCACACATTCACACCTGGCTGGGAGCTACCCCACCTTCTAGTGTTGGCCACTTACCAGGAGCGGATCGAGAACAGAGATCAAGCGCTTGGAACATGGCCTCCGATAATTTATCTTTCACCATTTTCAAATGGACGGAGTTTACAATGAAGTAAATGTTTGCAGTTAACAATCCAGGAAAAAAGTGTTCCAGTCGCAAATCAATCACCGAAACTATGCAGTGATTTGACTTTGATGGGGTTTTTTTAAACTTTACAGGCAACTTAAAATTCAATTTATTAAAATAACTAATCTGAATCAGTCTATTCTGATGTTAAATCCCTCAGTGACTTCCTCTCCCACATTATTATATTTTATACACTATTCCAAGTTCTCATTTTTTCACAAACTAAGAACACCTGTTGAAAACATGATTTCTTAAATGTGCTATCTAATTTCAGCGAGGCCACAGGGCTTGAATGAATGTAATATAAGATGCAGAATTTTTGTTCACAGCATGTTGTTTCCTCTCTTCCTCCACAGAGCCGTGGTGATGCCCATCGCCCACGAGTTCTCTCCTGATGTGGTGCTGGTGTCCGCTGGCTTTGATGCTGTCGAAGGACATTTGTCATCGCTGGGAGGCTACAAGGTCACAGCCAAGTGTAAGCCTCAATCAGCTCCTCATTCACATACAGCACATATTCACATTAACATGCTCTTACTCACAGACATGGATATGGATCAGTGTTAACATCACACAGAGTGCGGTCTGAAATCCATCTTACTTAGTTATATACTGTATTTCTATAATGATTTATCTGGTGTTGGTGAAGGTGAGTCATTGACCTCTGCCTCATATGAACCTGCTTTTGTTTTCTTTTTATTCGTACCTCTGTTTAGAGCAGGGGTGCCCAAACGTTTTACCTTGGAGGGCCAAAACTGGAACTTAATGGTGGGCAACGGGCCAAAAGCAAACACCTATTGTATTGTATTGTATTTTTAAGATGCAAAATAGTACTCGGATTCCAAGTTCCCCTAATTGAATATTCGTTTAGCTTTTACATAGTTAACCCCTTAAAATCCACCTGCTGAATACGAGTGGGCTCATTTCCAGTCATACCCAATTTATGCAATTCCAAGACTGTTTAGGGACCTCAGTATGCAGAAATACTACATTTTTAGAGTAAGCGAAAATAACACATTTGTACTGCATTAAAAAAACTGCATGTGTTTGCCCCAAACTGCATGTGATTATCATAAAGCGGGCATGTCTGTAAAGGGGAGACTCGTGGGTACCCATAGAACCCATTTTCATTCACATATCTTGAGGTCAGAGGTCAAGGAACCCTTTTGAAAATGGCCATGCCACTTTTTCCTCGCCAAAATTTAGCCTAAATTTGGAGCGTTATTTAGCCCCCCTCCCGACCTCACATAGTTGGTACCAATGGATTCCTTAGGGTTTTCTAGTTTCATATGATACCAGTATCTTCACTCGTATCTCTGCGGGCCCCGCTTTGGGCAGCCCCGTTTTAGAGGTTTAGAAGTGTTGATGTGAGACATTAGCATCAGGTGAGAAGCACTGTGTATTGCACATGATCAAAACAAGCCAAAACTTCCTGTTTTGGAAGTGCAATTTCGGAGAGAAGTGAAAGTTTGTTTGTGCACTGATTTGAGAAAATCTTTGTTTTCAGGAACTACTTTTTATTTTTAGATAAAATGTAGATCCGTAAATGATGAGCACAGGGACAAATCCTTGACCCGTCATTATCTAACTCAACCTCTCTTCCAGGTTTTGGCTTCCTGACCCGTCAGCTGATGTCACTGGCCGGGGGTCGGGTTGTCCTGGCTCTGGAGGGGGGACATGACCTCAAGGCCATCTGCGACGCCTCTGAAGCCTGCGTCAGCGCCTTGCTGGGCATGGAGGTGAGTACAGTACATGTGTGTGTTTCTGTAGAGATATACAGCATGTTATATCCTCTAACCACTCACTCTGTTGTGTCCCAGGTGGAGCCTCTCTCCCAGTCCGTGTTGGACCAAAAACCTTGTGAAAATGCTGTCAAGTCGCTGCAGAGAGTCATCCAGGTTCAGGGTGAGAACTAACACCTCAACACAACCTTTAGCATCCAAAGCCCTCAGCAGCACGTCATTCAGAGGGTTTACAGCACTGTGGAAAATATATACATACACATTTCAGAGTGTTTTCTGTTGTGATGAGTCTTGGGTGCATCAACAAAGAAATCAGCCACATGTTGACACACAATTTTTTGTATCCTATATGCCTATAGGCCAGCGGCGCAAACAAATAAGAATTGTACTAAAACATTTGAACTAATTTGTCCTACATGTTTCCAGTTTTGAAAACCTGCCGCTCACCTGCAAAGCTCGGCATTGTTACCGACCCGCTACCCGCAAATTATCACTAAATCAGTTCCAGACCTGAGCCGGCCTGACAAGTTAATACTGTGTAAGACTCACAGCCTGACCAGTAGGCTTATTAAATATGCTCTGAGCTGGTTGCTGGGCAGTATATGATAAAACTGTAGAGTTTTAGGAACTAAATAAATGTTAAAAAAGAGATAAATGATAAAACATGTTTTTACACCTGCAGATTGTGCATGCAGGCAGAAACGCCCACAGTTACACACTGATACCGCCCCAAAACCAAAACCAGGCGTAATGTTAGACACAGCTGGCACAGCGTGGACACCTTCATTAATTATTTTAATCTTCCGGCAGGACACTGGGATTTAATTTTTAATGGACTTTGTGTGTGGTGAGCTGTTGTGAAATATTCACAGTTTTTATATGTTGATGTTATTTCTAGAATAGCAGCAGACTATCAAATCTCCAAACCCAGTGTTTTATTATTTTGTCTCGAAATTTAAGGACTGTTTAAAGGTACAGTGTGTAGGATTTAGATTGCAACCAACTGAGTACCCCTCCGCTCAATCCTCCCTTCCAAGACTTCGGTAACGCGAGCCACCGAGTGCAAAACCGTGGTAAAGTTTTTCGCCTCTCTCAGAGACCATCCTTACCATAATAACACTATTTTACGAGCAACGGAAGTCAGACGGCGGCTGGCGGTAACACGGTTTTACACTCCGCGGGTCACGTTTCCGCAGTTTCACAAGCGTGTCAGAGAACTACATTGGCCTTCAGGTAACGTGAAAACACGAAAGGCTCTCTCTAGTGCCAGTGTTTGGTTTGTCCATTCTGGGCTACTGTAGAAACATGGCGGAGCAACATGGCGGACTCCGTGAAGAGGACCCGCTCCCTATGTAGATATGAAGGACTCATTATAAGCTAACGAAAACACAACAACTCTTAGTTTCAGGTGATTATACACTAATTAATATTATATTCCATTTCCGCTAATAGATCCCCCAAAATGCTACAAACTGTTCCTTTATGGACACAGAGGCATAAATTAGTTTTTCTAGATAATATGGAGGGAAGGAGCAGAACCGTGTTCAGAATGTATTATTTTGTATTATGAACCGTACAGTTTGCAGAATTACTGCAGCAGCACCAGCTGCGTTTTCACTGTCAGTCATATTTTCTGTGTTGCTCCCCACCTTTCAATTCTTAAATAAGAAAATAATTTTCACAATCTAGATGAATGGAAGCATTTTATTTTGATGTCTTTGGCCGTCCGTGGTGTTAATTAGGGGCTCAGTGATTTCTAGTATTTCGCACATCGGTGCTGATCCTTTATTCTTTTAGTAGTTCTACTAGTTGTTTGCAAGTGTTGGAAGCACTTACAAAACAAGTGTGTCTAATCTTCATCTGCTGTTTCAATTCTCCCTTTAAAGTTGTTGCCATCTTTCTTTGTTTAACCTTTCTCCTTCACTCTCACCTCCATCATCTGTCTCAGTCACCTTTACTTTCTCACTGACCAAGATCAGTCATAAGCTGCTTCGGTTAATGGCACATACACATTTGAAACGTCACAATAAATGTGAGGTGTAAATGTAAATATATTCCTATCAACTGATTTTATTTTCCTAGGTGTTGGCTGAAGTACATACTTTTAGATGAAGATGAGATCAAAGAAATACACCTGCTACTGTTGCACCTGATAATAGTCATACCACCATGTTCACCGCCTTATGTACATGGGAGGATTTCAAGTCGAGTCAATTTTTATCAATATATCCCGAAATGACTCAGAGGTCAACAAAAACAACGGAGGAGGCTTGGTACAATTACAATTACCAGGATTTTACAGGCAACATTTCAGGTTGTCCAAAGAAACTTTTTAAATTTTGTATTGGAAATAAAAACTTTGCTACTGCTTGTATCATTTTATTTTAACATTTTCAGTTTGATGAAAAATTAAACTGAAATTAATTGTCAATTTAGAGGAACATTTTTTAATTCTCAATCCACTGTTAAGCATCTTTTTTTTTATGTCCATGCTCTATAACTTCGGTCTCTATATTTCTCCACTTAGCACTCTCCTCCCTCCGTCTCCTCATCCCTCCTGCTCTCTGACCACCTCTCCTCCTTTACATCCCTGTCTCCCATCCCTCCCTCCAGCCGTCCCACACACAGACAGACACACACACACACACACACGGCCGCCCTGGCTCCAATTATCTTCAAACACTTCTCTGGCACACGACCTTCGCAACATCCCCTCCTGATTGCACACAAATGTTATCCCAACCAAATTAGATTAATTAAAAATATTTGCAAAGCCACAAGAATGTTAAGCCCATAATTTAGGCCCGGGGTGAAATATATGTGAGTTGCATGCGCGGCCAGAACACACACACGCTCTCATAGACGAACACATTTGCAAACACTGATTGATTTTACTTCCACTGTGTGTCACAGGACTCGAAACCTGGAGACCCTGAGAGAACAGATTTGAGTTTGAGTTTATATTTGTGAAATTATCAACATGGATATTTAGACCGGGGGCTGTTTATACGACAGTCAGTGCTTACATTCAGATCAAACAGCTACAACTGGTGGATCAAACACCAAGTACTGCTTTTTAATAATGCAGTGCAGGCACTTTCCCTCAAGGAACCATGAATGAAAACAACAGTGGAATACTGAGGTCATTAATCGTCCTCTCTTCCCCCTCCTCTCCCTCTTTTTCATCTTCTTGCATCCTGCAGGTGAGTACTGGCAGAGCGTAAAGGACTCGGCCGCCACCGTGGATCTGTCCTACCTGCAGGCGCAGAGACGGCGGCTGAGACGAGACTCGGACAGCGAGGCCATCATCGCCATCGCCTCGCTGTCGATGGGAGCTGTCGCTTCTGACAAGTAGGGACGACGTCATACTTAAAGGGATAGTTTGGATGTTTTGAAGTGGGGTTACATGAGGTACTTATCCATAGTCAGTGTATTACCTACAGTAGATGCCGGCGAGCAAAGCGTAATGGTCGGCACGGGGGCAAAGCAATGTACTGTTCTGGACGGGGGCAGCGGCAAAATATATTTTCGCCACCTAAAAGGATGGATCACCAAAAGAAACAATATTAGTTTAGTGTACGCTACATTTAGAGTATTAGAGCATAGATGAAGTGGTGAAAATATTCTAAATGTTGCGTACACTATAAACAGGTGAGCCTTTATTTTAGGAGGCTAAAATAAGTTTTTCTGCCGCCCCCGTCCACAGCAGTACGTTACTTTGCTCCCATGTGGTAACTCCTGTCTGCTTCTCCAAACTGGGGTCATGCAAACTATCATCTACTGTAGGTAATACACTGACTATGGATAAGTACCTCATACAACCGCACATTAAAACACCCGAACTCTCCCTTTAACATCTTCTGCTTTAGCACCATTACAATACGGAACTTTCATGTATTATAAAAATCTTTCTCTCTCGTTCATTCAGTGAACAGCCAGAAAAACTGACAGAGAAAGATGATTCCCTCTGAGGAAAGAGTCTCCTGACAGCTGCCTTTGACCAAGTCTCTATGGAAACACACACACACACACACACACACACACACACACACACACACACACACACAGAGAGCTATGCATTTGGACCATCACTGGAAGCAGATGTCCTCCTCAGTTCGACCACTGTATTCACTCCTCCACCTGCGTAACTACTGGCTCCAGTCTGACCACTCTGATGATTCAAACACACACTGAACATTCACCTGGGCACCATTCAATGCTCTCATGACGCCTCTACAGGCTTCTCCTGAAGGGGACATCGGCCTCTGAACGGAGAAAAAGTTGAAAAGAAAGACAACCAGAGGCGAATTAATGAAGGATCTTCACTCTCTTGTAGCAACATAGCGTAGCAGGAACACACACTTGACGAAGCACAGCTCTCCGCGACTTTAAATTCACCTTGTAAACGACTCCCACAAGAGCTGCGAGAGAGACCGTTGTAACCTTGAAGGCGGGGTCAAAGGTCACCCTGGGCTCATTGAAGCCAATCACTCCAAGCGGGGAAGGAGTCGTCCCCGCAGGACGTGCCGGTGAAGGAGAGCAGACACATCCTCCGCGTCCCACGATGATGATGTAATTTGTCTGAAGGTGACAAAGATCCAATGAAGGAAAAAAAGATCAGGAGCTTCTGATCGTTTTGCACTGCACCGCTCCGTAATGTGAACTGGACAAGATGGAGGAAGACGCGGCCATGTTGACAATCAAACATCTTGTTTGTTCATGTTTTTTTAGTTTATTTGAATATTCATTCATTTGACCTTTGGCACACATTTTTGTGAATGTGAGCAGGAGTTTTTTTAAGAATCCAGTAAGAGTGAAGCTACAGATGCATGTGTTTCATATTGTTTTGTATGTCCACATATTTTCTTAAATCGTTTTTTCTTTCATAGCCTGTCGGGCGAGCATATGCGGCGAGAGTCTGCAGTTATTGTTATGGCTCCCCGGCAGATAAAAGAAGACACCGCAGCCTTTGATGAAGTGCGTCTTAAAAGTGTCGACATGCTGTAGTTTGCATCGGTGGCATTAGTCACAATGAAGAGCTAATACCTCCAGTCATTGGAGCATCAATATCAGGGGAGGAAGAGATTCTTTACACGTCAGCAAAGACACAAATCGCCCATGATGCCTCAGTGCAGCTTGACCACTCAGAAATGATTGTATATGTGACGATGCAGATCACATTTTGGGTGAGACTTAATGACAATCCCACGATTAAAGTGCACTTACGTTGCCTTCAGGACGAGAAGATCAGAACGACTTAAAATCTGAGCTCGGACCAGTGTTTCTACCTGTGGACGTACATTCCTGCTGTACTTAATGTAATTCATTGCAAACTCTTTCATAATGAGGACAAACTGACCTTCGTTCGTCATTGACGTAGCAGCGTTCTGTTTACTCTCCGCCGCGGGGACGTTTGGCTCCCCGGACCAAACAGCGACGTTTTAGCAGCAATAATACTGAGATAGTTGAATATCCACACAGTGCAATTGGACACAGGTTAAGCGAAACCAAAGTTTATGAGAACAATGTGCCGTCGCTGGACTGGCATGGCTTAAAGAACTTCAAAGACTTTGAAGAGTTTGTGAATGTTTCTTTTTTTTTTTTTTTTATCCAAACAGTCGAACAGCACCGAAAGCACAGGACGGATATATAAACAAATTTCTCCAAAGAAAAAAAACTATTTATACATTCAGATTCCGTGTCTTTGAAGTGCTCTTTGCATGTCTAACACAATTATGACGGTGCTATGGATTATTCTTTTTTAAGTTTGCCTTTTTCTTTCTTTCTTTCTTTACGTTGTGTACGCAACTCAAAATGAAATCGAATCTTTAATGTAATGAAAATGTGAAAACAAGCTCCTTATCATGTAGGACAGTCCGAGTGTTTACGAGAACATTCACGACAGTGACCTGACATATCTAATGTCTTATCTTTTGTCTTATGCAAATGACTTATTTTTGTATTTGATCTCAAAAATGAACCCTGTGTGTACTTAGAGACCAAATTGTCAGCCTGTGTGCCTTGAATGCTGACCGACCTGTGTGAAGGTAGCCTTAACTAACTGGATCTTAATGAAAACTGCAGGCAAAGTCCAGTTTTCTCTTAACTGACTCTCTGACTAGTTTCTGTACAGTGTACATATTGACTTTGTGTTGTTTTTTTGTCTGACTTTGTCTTTTCTACTATTTTTGTTTCCAGAAAAAAAAATCCTTAATAAAGGTAAATTATATACATTTGAATAAGATTGTTTATTTCTAATGGCATGCTCATTTTAACTTTAATATTGCTTCATTTTATTTTAGCAAATTCACCAACGGCTTCCTCTCATATCTGAATTAATGCCGACACGTTATTCCTTTTGATTATCAAATTATTACACTTGTATACAGCATCAAGAAAACTTTTATTGTCCACAGGAGCTGACACAATAAAGATATCAAAAGCAAAATGCAAAACAATACAAAAGAAACAAACAGTAATTAGACTATCAAATGAATCCTCTACTTTATGGCTGGAATCACTTCTTCATCACTTTGGGCGCTTTTTTTTTTTTTTTACAAGAAACCTTCTGCTTTGACTTTATTATTCAGTGAAAACGCTCGCAGCAGGTTTGCAAAGATATTTCTTACAGTAAAGCGGCAGGAAAAAAGACACGCAGATTGTCTTGCATTTTTAAAAAAATACAACTTTCTGCGACGCTCACTAATAACAGAAAAGCTGAAGTGGAAATCAACAGAAGTGGCTGAACTCTGATCAGTGGTTTAAGACATTTTTCCCATGGGCATTTTTCATTAAGTGTAATAATGCATGAGCAGAGTTAAAGTCATACAGTGTGCACACACCAAATTCACAAACAGATATAAAATACACAGAAAGCTATCCAGTTCCTACAGCACAACACAAGAGTAGAAGATCTGCATCAGATTCCTCGTGCTCCTCTTTTTCCCACAAGACGGGGCTTCGAGAGCCAGAGCGATTAGCTTATTAGCATTTTAGCTGTAAACATTCATTGGCTGTGACCGCCCTCTAACCATCACTGTGCCATTATCATTAGTCATCTTAATGTCTGTCTGGCAGTGAGTCATCCGATGCGAAGAGTCGGCTGGATGATGGTTATCACGGTGTTACCCAAAGGCACTCGAACCAGCAGCCATTTTGTTTCATTGTCAACGCAGGCCAGCTGTTTGTTTGTTTTTTTCCTTGTTTTCTTCATTCAAAATGTTCAGCGCTCGACTCTCAAGCAGCGTTTCAGAAACGCAGTCAGAGTCGAGCTGCAGGAATACATCTCAGTGTCATGAGTCGAGTCCAGAAAAAGAGAAAAAGAAAGATTAAAAAAAATGGGGGATTTTCTGGTGAGGCAGGAACACATTTTCTTCTTTGAGTGAATTTTCCATTTGTCGGTTTTCTGCAGAGAAAAAACAGACGAGTCAACGTTAAAACACTTTTAAAGATAAGAAGACATTTCATTACTCGTGTGACATATTTGTGCAAAAACAAAAAAAGGAGCTCTGAAAGTCTTTTGCGTTGAGGTTATAAATCGTGTGTACAAACAAACAAACACTTCTGTTTAGTGGAAAGTGGAAAAATCCCTACAGCTCCTTTAACTTCTCCTCTCTTGTTTTAACAAGCAAACATTTCATCTGGAGCGCTCTCAGCTCACCCTAATTACAGTGTTGCTTTCCATGCTTCAAGAAAGACACACACAGAGAGAAGAAGAAGAAGAAGAAGTCAGTAAGAGTTAGATGTATTTTTGTGGGTGTCACATGACTCTCATTACGCCATAAAAGCGTGAATGTGTAAATCGAAAGCTTTTCTTTGTCATGTAATGTGACAAAGTGCAGGGCGACCTCTAATCTGCTGTTTGCTTTTGAAGCTCACATTTATCCGTCTGGTTTAACAAGGAGATACTTCGGTTATGATTTGATGCTATATTAAAAAATAAATTTAATTGAATTGACAATATTTAAAGTTGCAATCCTTAAGATTTTCATGAAATCAGATTCCACGTTTGATGCTACTCGTGGTCGTAATTTTTTTCTGCAGTTGCCATTCAATTAATGTGCATTTATTTATCACCTCTCTATATTGTAGTTTTTAGTGGTAGTGGCGGAGTCCGCCACCTTTGCACTGGATTTAGATTGCCTATACTGAAACACGAGAGATTCACAGGAAACACTTGTTAAAGAAAACACATTTAAAGCTGGTTTTGGGGAGCATTTTCATTTATTTATGTATTTATTGACACTTTTATTTTAAATCGCTCTTAACGCATTCTGTTTCTGTGAATTATGCGTGTAATTGTTTGACAGATCCTGATGCATTTTGGACCCCAGTTATGTGGCGTAATGTTGCCTACGTGTCAAACCAGAAGTCATTCCTCCATCTACCCCTGCAGCTGTCTGAGCAAGGCGCATACAAATGCACAAGCACATATGCATGCAGCAGTCAAATGCACACACACTAAAACACACACACAACCCTCCCACCTGCGCTCGGCTCACAGTTTGGGTCTCTAAAAATAAAAATGACTATCAGAAGCCGCAACTTCTGGATGAGACTTTTAAAACGCAGATGAGCCGCAGAGGACTTTACATCTGGTCTCAGATCAGTCCGGAGTGAAAGCCAGAGATTTAATATGCACAGCAGAGCATCCAACAGCTGGTCAGTCCAAACTCTAAAACACACACACACACACACACACACACACACATGGACGCAGCAGAGCCAGGGGTTCCGGTAGAGGAAAGAGCAGTGACAGGCGTTTTGATTATAGTATAAACAGAAGTATTGTTTTTTTTTCCAACTCAAACAGAACAATCCTCTCATTCTGAGAGTCTCATCGTGAGCCAGACACCCACACGTCCTAAAATCATGCTCATCAAAATGTACAAAAATGTACAAAACTGTACAAAATGCTGTGCGTTCATGTCCGTGTTCGTGTATGTGTGTGCTGTATGTAGCAAATGAACCGCACATTTGTTTTATCTGTTCAAAATGTACCTTAAAGGGTGATTCGTCAAGTATTTAATACTCTTAGCAACATGGGAGTGGGCAGATATGCTTGCTTTATGCAAATGTATGTATATACTTATTATTGAAAATTAATTAACAACACAAAACAATGACAAATATTGTCCAGAAACCCTCACAGGTACTGCATTTAGCATAAAACAATATGCTCAAATCATAACATGGCAACCTCAAGCCCAACAGGCAACAACAGCTGTCAGTGTGCTGACTTGACTGTGACTTGCCGCAAAACTGCATGTGATTATCATAAAGTGGGCATGTCTGTAAAGGGGAGACTCGTGGGTACCCATAGAACCCATTTTCATTCACATATCTTGAGGTCAAAGGTCAAGGGACCCCTTTGAAAATGCCCATGCTAGTTGTTCCTTGCCTAAATTTTGCGTAAGTTATTTAACCTCGTTCCACAAGATAGTATAACATGGTTTGTACCAATAGATTTCTTAGGTTTTTCTAGTTTCATATGATGCCAGTATCTTCACTCTAGCTTCAAAACTGAGCCCTTTACAACCTAAAACATGCATTAATGCGTTAAAGAAATTAGTTGCATTTAAACAAATTTGCGTTAACAAGTTATTATTACTTTAACTTTGACAGCCCTAATACTTTTTCGTGAAGTATACAGATGGTGTAAACCCTGTTTAAACCAATGATCTAGTTATTTTCTTAGTAAAAAAAACTATGTTGAGTGGACAAAATATACAGGAAACAACTTTTATAATTATCTGCAATCCAATGCATCGACATGAATCACAGCCTCAAATCACTTCATATGCAACATTATGTGTCCCAATTATTTTGTCCACCCCTTACATATCATCTACCATAGAGGAGATGACTTTTTAAACTTTCAGAAAAACTTAAAAAAGAGACTGAAACTTTAATATTTTGATGACATCCTTGATATTTATGATGTTCTGTGGATATTCACATATAAAAGTGAAACAAACGTCATTTAACGCATGTATACACACTGTTTTAAATGACACACACACACACACACACACACACAGAGATGCATGCATGCACACTCTGTCTCTGTTGTTTCTCTTCCTAAACCTCATCATCTTTCCTAAACTTAGACATTCAGGCCTTGAATCTCCAGCACTTTTTGCGGCGGCCCCTGCAGAGCTGATGATAACAGGCAGAGCAGGCAAAGTGGTGGGTCATCATAACTACCGCGCTGCGTTCAAGGACGTTCCGCTACCACGTGAAAGGGGCCTTGGCATTCCACTGAGTGCAGCCCTCGACGTCTGCTGCTGCTGAGGCCACTGGAGGTTTAATAATAACGCTGAGTGGAACACCTGCAGTGTGCACATGGCCGGCGGCTGCATGTGTGTGTGTGTCTGGACAGTGTAATGTGTTGTATGTAGCCTGTGTAGTGGTACCTGCAGGACTGATTCCTGCACAGTGTGTAACTGTGTGAGTGTGTTTGAAAAACTGTCATCTAGCTGATGTCATCTGCATCTCGTCACATTTCTGCCCCCATTTAGTGCTTATCTTCTATGTTGTCATTTTATTTTGAAGGACTTCCTGGCTGCCTTTTTTTTCCCCAGAAATGAAACTGTAAGTCTCATAAAACTAAAAGGTTGTGAGATAAAATCACCGAAACAACATCTGCAAGTGTATTCCTGTTTACTAATCTGCAGATGTGTTCACATAAACACACACACACACACACACACACACACACACACACACACACACACACACACACACACACTGCACAGGTAATTAAAGCTCACTACAAACACACACACATGTACATGCGCTGACACACACACACACACACACACACACACACACACACACACACACACACAGGCCCGTGTGCCTGACCCTAACCCTGCTACACACACCTTCCTAATACCTCACAACTGTTTCCAATCTAAAGGTTCCTGCTTGTCTGGGCCCCGGCGGGGCCTGATTGCACGATACAAGATCCTGAGGAGAGAGGGCAAGGCTGCAGGGTAGAGAGAGAGAGAGAGAGAGAGAGAGAGAGAGAGAGAGAGAGAGAGAGAGAGAGAGAGAGAGAGAGAGAGAGAGAGAGAGAGAGAGAGAGAGAGAGAGAGAGAGAGAGAGAGAGAGAGAGAGAGAGATGTGCCTCCACTTATTTCTCCCCACTCTCCCTTTCTTTCTTTCTTGCTCTCTTTCTTTCTTTCTTTCCCTCCTTTCATGCTGTACCTGTGCAGGAATCTGGTGTCTGTTAAACCGGTTGAAAAAAAGCAGACCCTGTGTGAAGTCGATCCGACAGATTCTGGAGGAAAACATTTGTCTTAAATACATCAGAGGTCTGTCAAACACAGGAGAGTTTAGATTACGGTGATGATAACGTGCTGTTCGTTCACTCTAGTCAATAAAGTAAAAACAACCAAAGTGCTTCAAAATCTTGGTTATGTTTTACCTAAATTATTGTGTTATTTTTAATGTTATCTGTTGTGGACTTCAAGAGAGGTTTGTTCATACACTGGATGTGTTTGGACAGCATTTATAGACATTTATTTAAATTCTTTTCCTGAGCATTTTGATACTTTATCTGATTTTAAAATGATTATATGCATTTGTTTATAATTTGTTTATTTTTTATAATTTCACGTGAAGCATATTGTATTGCAGTCTTACGTCAAAGATTCAGTACAAGCAATTTATTACATGTAAATTAGATCTGTGTTTTTTTTAAACTTTTGCTATATTTTTTTTAAATTACTTTTATAACATGAAATATCTCTTGACATTGACATCTTTTTTGCAAGAGTTGCACCCAAAATGGCAGAACAATTTGCACAGAACAAACACTTTGATGACTTACTTTATGTTATCTGAGCTACGTAACATTTATTAACGAAATCAGTTTTATGTAACGACAAACATCTAAATGTCAGCCAATAATTAACAGCCTATTACCCTTTACAAAAACAGTTAAAAAAAACCCCCAAAAAACAACAAGAATAAAATAAGTTTAGCAGTTTTAGTGATCAGTGATCTTTTTTTAGATGCAGTAAAAGTTTGAACTAAACATATTCGCATTAAAACATCAGAATTAAATACCATAATTTGTATCATAATATAACTGACATGTTTTTCTAAAATGTTATTGTTAAACCTTGGGGAACAATTTTTGTATATTTGCATTAAAAGAATTAAAAAATAAACAAAGTTTATTTCCTATTTATAAACCTGAATGCAAAGTTAAACAAACTAATAATCTAATAAGTATAGGCCTAAACAGAGGCCCACTCAGCTTGTGTTGATGTGTTGTAATTTAGTCATTTACACAGTTTATGATTCTATTTAGAATTTATATTAATTTATAAATACGTCAGTTTATGCACAGTTATAAATGTGCTTTAAAGAACAACTTTGCTTTAAGTTGTTTAGTCTGAATATATTTGTGATCGAGCCTTTTCACAATATGCTGCATGTCTCACAATTATTTATAAAATTCAAAGTTTTATCTTTGCATTTATTTGAACAGGATATTTTAAGCACAGATTTTTTATTCCTGGATGTGTATTTTGTTTGTGACATGCATTCGCGGTATTTATTTGTTGAGCTGCAAATAATGTCCTAAAACACTCATTTTGAACATGGACAGAATCACCAGGACATGTGTGCTGATGACATGGTGAATACTGAAGTGTGGAGAGGAGTGTACACATGTGCATGTTGTATGTTTTCTGCATGCTAACTGTGTAAGTGTGTGTTTGTATATTTTGTCCATACCTGAAGGGGCTGCAGTGGAGCGTCTTGTTGCACTGGACTAAACTGAGGGACAGACAAGGGAGAGCAGTGGAGACATTGGAAGGGGGACATGCAAAGATCCAACTCTGGATGTTAATACTGGTGTAGAGATGGAGGGAAACCAGTATGGAGCAGGAATGTATGCAAAGGTTTGAGATGAAGAGGTTAAGATCAGACCAGAGGGGGGAAGAATTCAGAGGGTCAGAGGTCAGGAAACGGGTGCAAACACAGACACAGGCGGTGGGGTGGAGATGTGGACACGAGAGGGTTTTAGGAGAGAATGGGGTCCTAGTGGCTGGCGGACATGGCCCAGGCCCCCTCCATCCTCCACACGGAGAAGGCGTAGCTCAGTCTTTCGTGGGCCAGGTAGTTGCAGCTGGCCAGCTTGGCGTCCATCTCGTCGCTCTGCAGCACCTGGTAGAGGAAGTCGATGTAACGCGAGGCCAGCTTCAGGATCTGGATCTTGCTCAGCTTGTCTGAAGGTAGCGTGGGGATGATTTTGCGTAGAGAGGAGAAGGCGTCGTTCAGGGACTGAGTGCGTTGACGCTCCCGCACGTTGGCGATGACCCGCTGAGAGTGGAGGTCCTCGAAGGGCTGGTCCAGCCGGGGTCCCAGCGACGTCGGGGCCAACGACACCACCGTCGTGGGGCTCTTCTTCACCTTCTTTGGCCCGGTCGGCAGCAGGCTGTTGGGGCTGCCCGTGCTGCTCTCCTCCGCCTGGCCGAGGCTATCCTTCTTAGGGAAAGGGGAACGCTTTCGGTTTCCTCCTTGGAGGTTCTTCTTCGATCCTCTCTCCAGTTCCTCTTCGCTGGCCCCCAGACCTCCTTCGGGGGAGTTGGTGCAGGACACCTCTTCTCTCATTGTACTGTCCACAAACAACCTTTCAGCCTCCACTGCAAAGACGTGCTGCGATGCTCCTTTTCTGACAAGCTCGTGCAACAAAAGTCTTCTCTCTCGTTAAAAGAAAGTCACGGCTTCTGAAGCTCCATCGGGTTGCACGTCGCTCTGGCTCTCCTGTTTCCTGGTCACCTTGTTAAATTTCTCACTTTCACATTCCCCCTCTCAACCTGGCAGACAGAACAACAACAAACCATCTGACAGGCAGGTCCACCTCCGCCTCTTTTATACCCAAACACTAACTCGGGGCCTGCGGGCAGTTCTCTTTGGCTGAGCGGACTTCCAGAGGGCGTGGTCCGGCAAGATCCAGGCAGAGAAGCAGGAAGTTGTGCGTTAGCGGGGCGGGCGGTGGAGGAAGGGGGTAAGTGGAGCTCTCAGCCAATAAGAAGCGCTGTGTCTAATGTTGCAGGGATGTCTGAAGCTTTATGGGTTCCAGATTTTGGGCTGGAGCATCAGTCCGCATGCACCCTCGTGTCTGCATTCTCGTTCGTCAACTCATTATTAGGACAGAAATAAATGTTTTATTTCTTACAGTCATCAGTGTAATATTATTATATTATGGACACACATTCTCAAAAGCTTTTTTTTCTACAACATAAAAGACATAAATCATGTGCACTGATGTAAAACTTCATTTTTTTCTTTAAAATGAGTGAGAGTTCACACTAACATGGTTTTTATCACTCTGATAACCAGGCGCTATAAAAACAAATCCGTTAAATCCACGGGTCACAACGTGGGCCGAATCAAAGAAAATACTGCAGATGAAAAGACTGAAGGTTGGATTTATAGGTTAAACAATGCACTTTATGATGTGGACTTTATGTTTATAAAATGGTACACATTATAAATTTTACCATGACAGACCGTAAAGTCATGCAAACCCCCAACAAAAAGGATTTTACAGAAATCTGTTTGTGGGAGAAAATGTGAGGTTGTGCAAGCACGCAATGCATCCTGGAAAAAATTTCATGAGAAGAGCTTATAATTGTCTCTGTAGATTTATTTTATATTTATTTTTACCTTTATTTAACCAGGCAAATTAATTAAGAATTCTTATTTACAAAGGCGGCCTTGCAAAAGGCAAAGCATCTTGAGGGAAGGGGTTAGGGGGTAAAAAAGAAATATTAAAAGTTAAGTAGACACTGATGAACACTGAACTGCTAAAAAAACTCTCAAGACGTCCGTTATCTAACACATAACCAGTGCTTGGTTTAGAGCAGTGACGTCAGCTGCTCCCAGTCATCTATGTTCGGTTTCGAAGGACCCTGAATAAACCCTGACCTCAGTGGCCCAGTGACCTCAGTCTGCAGAGGTGAGAGAGCACCTAATTGTGCCATCCATGGCCTCGAGGCCGAGCCGACACATGTTCCACCTCCTCACCGCCAACCCATCTGGGTCTGCAGCCACTTAGAGACGTTCTCTACACGTTGGCAGTCGTGACACAGCAGACAGGTCTTCTTGAGAAAATGACGGCTCATGTTTGTTGTAGTACAACCCGTAATTTGGACAAATTACTTATCTTGCGCAAACCTACCTCTGAATTCGGTTTCCCAACATCGTGTCCGTTTATACCTTTTCATGCGTCACGACTTGAGTGACTCATGAGTGGATCACTGCAGAGAAATCTTGTGGGGAGTTTTCCGCTGCTCTAAGCTGCAGAAATTTGGTACTTTTTGATGACAGCATACTTAATGGCAGCCTTAACATTTCAACACCTCCAAAGGTTCTCTTTTTACAAGAGTTTCCAAAACTGATTTAGTCACTGTCCTGAGATGTTACATGAAGATGCACGGGACAAGACATTCAGAAACTTGTGTTATTTACTAACAGAAGTTTCCCGGGTTGCGTCTAAACCTCATTTCATTCTTGACACGCCGCTTGACGGCTCCTACCCGACAATTTGGGTGTGATTGCCGCGGCGTTTGAAGGGCCGTGTGTGCAGAGAGCAGTTCAGAAGATTTTTGATGAGCCTCGTGATTGCGCTGGTTTACATTTCATTCAGAGAGAGAGACGTCGAACGGAAAGTAGCTCGATCCCAGTTGGGTTCAATCAACTCGGAAGAAAAAAAAAAAAAAAAGCTCATCTGGCCATCAAAGCGAGGCCATGGACAGAGACAGTGAATTATATGAGGTTGTATTTACATAACAGGCCAAGTCAACTCCAGGATTAACTGGTATTAGAATTGGGGCTTATTGGGAGCTCTGGTGGAGACAGTGGAGGGACAGGAAAGTCATTGTTGCCGAGGCTAATCTCGGGAGCTGCCGCTTACCTTTTAGCGAAAGCGTGGCTCCGTGCCACCATGATGGAAAAAATGAGCTAACGAAGCGAGTAGGCCTACAGGAATGTCGTGGCACATAGAAGAACAGAAGAAAAAGAGAGGGAGAGAGAATGGGAGAAGAATAAGAAAAGGGGAAAAAGAAAAGGAGAAGAAAGGAGAGGGAGAAGGGGAAAAAAAGTGAGGCTGTCCAAACAGAACCAGATGCAGGAGTGTGGAGGCTCGTTTGATCTCTGTCCTCGTAGGCTGATTGATGTTGCACATTTCATTTCCTTGTCAGAGTCTTGACATAATGTTTCACTAAACACTCAGGCCCCGCTCTTGTCTTTGTTTTATTTCCACGGGGGGCGTGATTAACCCTTTCTGGAGCTGAAAATAGATCATACGCATATCAATATATATCAGTATATATTGGCTTACACGCACAGGGAGAGGCTTGGATATCAAAGAAGTATGCCGATGTATTGTCTGTTTCTGCCTCTACAACATATGGTTCAGTCCTGACTGAAATACTGCACTGAGGAGCGGCCATGTTGAAACTGTTTTGAAGTTCTCCAGGACAAAATGAAAAAAAAAAAGGAAAACAGATTCTTTATAATGCAGTCAATTCAATTACCGTCATACAGTAAAAAAAAAAGGTCGAAGCGCGGCGGTGACGTGCTCAGCTGGTAGGAGCGCGGCAGTGTGACCAATCTTAAATGATGTGTTTGGAAATCCACGCTGGCTCGACAAAAGGAACTAATCATTAAATTCCTCCTCACCTTCACCCCGGGAGTTTCTTCACCCTCCTGGCTGCCGTTATTGATGTTTGCACACAGCGCACACTCTACACCCTCCTCCACCCCATAACCCACCCGTCCACGGCTCCATCCCTCCCGAGGAGCCTATAGTGGCACAAAGGCAGACATCTGGGACCCATTTCCCCCCTGGAGAAGCCCTTCCTGTGGGGTATCCACTTAGAGGGGTTCGGGAGGAGCGGAGTGGGGTGGGGGGATGAAGGGGTGAAGGTGCATGGTATGTGGGGGATGGTGGTGGTGGTGGTGATGGGACTGGGCACTTTTTTTTTTTTTTGACAAGAGTTAGATGAGAAGATTGATATCACTCGCATGTCTGTGTGTTAAATATGAAGCTGGAGTCAGCAGCTGGTTAGCTTAGCTTAGCATAAAGACTGTAAATAGGGGGAAACTGCTAGCCTGGCTCTGTCCTAATGTACAGAATCAGCCTACCAGGACCTCTAAAGCTCATTAACACATGTTAACTCGTTTGTTTAATCCTGTAGAAAAGACAAATTGTGTAGGTAGGTGTGTAGGCATCAATCTTCTCATCTAACTCCTGGCAAGAAAGTCAAGATAGATAGATAGATCCCAAATTGGGTAATCCACAGGAACAGTAAATAAAATGTACATATCAACACTAGAGAAATAGAATACACAATATAAAGAAAATATTAGAGTACACACATTAGAGTACACTATAAATATACCAGACTACTACAACTAGCATAACAAATCTAAAATATAAACATAGAATAACATACTATTAGCAAAGTGTGCACGTTACAATGTTTTGTTTTTAAATTAGAAATTAAATGAGGTTGTAAACTGATGTGCAAATTCAACATGTGCAAGGTTATTGCAGGAAAGATCCCTTTTTTCTTTTATTTTTTTGCCACTTCTTGTACTTACTTACCTCACTTCCCTTCCTCTCCTTTCCTCATCGCTGATTGGCTCTTGTTTCCACCCTTTGTCACCCCCTTGTTAACCAGATTAAGTTCACCTGCTCACTCCTTATTTAAAGACTGCACTCCCTTTCACTCACTCATCTAACCTTGACATGGGTAGGAGTTTCTTCTTTAGCTTACTCTTCAGTTCTTTCCTATATCCGTGTTTAACTGAGAACTTTGTCTAGCATTATTTCTTAAAGATGTGCTGATTTAATTTATTGTGTTCTCTTGTATTTGTTTTTTTTTCAGATATCAACCCATGTGTGTCTTGTGCCCCCTTTATATTAATTAATGCAACTACCTGCATTTTGAAGAAAAATAATAAACTGTTCAGAATGATAATTCCTGGCTTTTGCATTTTGTTGTAATGTCCATTTCCATACTGAACCTCCTAACAAAGATTATATAGGCTACAAAGCTGAGTTGGTAAAACTGTGTACACACAAAGGCACAGAAACCTGTTTATAGAGATTATAGCTTATTAGATATATGAGAGTTGCAGGAATGAGTCCTAAAACCCGGAAATAAGGTAGTATTTTAGCACTTCCGGTTCCCTCGTCTGGAAGTCAATGGGTTTTTAGTTGGATGCCTGAAATAAGGTCTGTGGTTAACACAAGCTGAAGAGATTTTAATGTTTTGTTATTATGATATAAAATGCATCAATAAATCCCCCACTCGGGAATTTTGAAGCCTTTATGTGTCTTTAAAAAGGTGGTTGCTGACAAGTGGCTAAATGAGACTACTAAACGTCATCACGCCGACTCGTCCACCTTTACAGCGTCGTTGTGTTTACTTGCGCTCATGCGACTGTGGTGTAGTTCGTTTAGAGCCTAACTTTAGCATTTTACTTCTGGCGATTGCATTCACGCTTCAAAAAAAAATCATAAAAGTGGTGTTTTCATTTGTGAAGATTGTCTTGCGGAACAAAATGTGTATCATAAACATGTGTTTGCCACAGAGCTTATTTTCTGCAATAATCGAGGGAACCAGGGCGATGCTAACTTCCTGGTTGACCTACAAAAATACGTCATCCCTGCAGCACTCTATTCTAATTTATATAAGCTAACATGGACAAGACGTCCTTAAAGGCCCTGAAAACCAATTTTCTAAATCAGCTTCTGACTATGTATGAAATTAAATTTTCTAACAAAGTTGGAGCAGTTTTTTGGTTATTTCACATCAGAGAGTTATTATTGTCTGCACTGTTTTTGTCCGTGCATGCAAAACAGCTTCATCAGGACTATGTGGTTGTGTTTGATCAGATTTGATTGACAGGCCTTGCAACATGAGCAAACAGCCCCACATCTGTCACATTTTGAGTCAAATACTTTGAATGGTGCTCAGATGTATATAATTTTTTCCATGAGCCCAGAACTCTTAATAAAATAGTTTGTTTAGTTGATTGTTGCTTATTCACTCATGAATATTTAAAGTTATAGAGGAATACGTAAACGTTGTATAAAGTTTCAAGGGGCTTTAAAGTGCCCAGAAAAAAAATTGGCAACCTCCATCTGCTGAAGATCATGTGATACGATTGAAAGCACCAGAACAGCAACTAAATGGACCTTGAGGTGTTATGTCAGATGTTTAAATAGATACCTTTAACATATGTGGTTTTTCAAGTATAAAAGTGCAATCGTGCATTAAAAACACTTCCCTCCTGCGCTGCGTGCAAGCCTGTATTATTCTTGTTTAGCTGTGACTTATCTTCTCGTATTAGAGAGTAATTTATCATAATATTTAGTGCTCTAGCTTCCTTCAAATGTCCCTGCTTTCATGTGTAATTTAGCCAATATCCTGCTCTGGCTCTGATTACAGTGTTTAAGTGCCGGGGTTTCGTCCATGGCACATTGCAAACAGTCCCAGTGGAGCTCCCAGCTGAGCTGGAGATACGGCATGCTGGGCTGGTGTACGCCGAGCAGCAGGTTGGGCTGGATGAAGCCTCGTGTGGGATATCCAGAGAAAAAAGCAGTGCATGATGGGTAAGAGCAGACATCCACTGTGTGTAGTTGAGACACATTTCAGTATCAACATTTCTAACAAGGCACTCTTTATAAAGGTTACAAAGTTATAATCCATTTAAGGTGAATTCGGTAACTTTGAGCAAATTTTAAAGTTATTGTTATAAAATTGTCACTATATCCTGACAGAAGTGCATGAGATAGAAAGTTTGCTTCGGCCGGTGGGCGGTGCTCGGTATTGGGTCACAAACTTTCTGATTTTACAGCTAAACAGTACACTACAAGATGTTTCTGAAAACATTTGAGGCGAGAAATAGGCATTACAGTAACAGAATATTGATTCATATTTGATCAGCGCTGCCTAGTTTGACCGGGTTCGATCGGAGTTTGCGCGTTTTGCGAGCAGTGATTGAAAGCTGCCTTAGAGACTGCAAATGCCATTAGGAGCACTTTTTTTCACAGATTCTGTCTCATGCACTGTCAGGATATAGTGACCGTTTTATAAACCTTTATTCTCATATTTGCTCAAAGTTACCAACTGCAGCTTTAATAAGAACAAGTGTGGGGGTGCCAGGTTGTGAAAAACCTTTCCCTTTGGTAATAATGTGGTTTTTAAATGTAGGTAATCATTAATAAAAGCCCCTTTTCAGAAAGGAAGTGATCATATGGTCCAATCAGTCACAACCTGGCAACCCAAAAACATTTCTACGAGGCATTAGTAAGTTATTTAACTGTTGATAAAGTCATTAGTTGCAACATATAGTGCCTTAAAAAGTGGTGCAAGTTTGTTCATGAAGTTTGTCCAAACATACAAACAAGTGGTAGATATTACATGAAACGATTCGATGTGTGTGTGTGTGTGTGTGTGTGTGTGTGTGTGTGTGTGCATGTGGGAAAGCTTGCTTGAATGTTGCATCACATCATGTCCATATGTGCAAGCAGCAGGTCATATGATCTCCATGTGCATGTGATAATGTGACACAGGGGCAACACAGAAAGAAAAAAAAAAACAGCTGGACAGTCACTTCTATGTGGATGAAAAGGAATCAGTCTTTGCATTTCTATTAAAATCATCACCATACATGACAAACTGAGAAAAAAAACTTATTTAATTAAATAATGCTGATTCTCATCAGCTGTGCAGAGAGACGCTGACGTGATTGAGCATTACTATATATAGCAAACCATCACATGAAAGTCATTTACACGACTGAGTCAGCTATTCAAAATTCAACATTTTAGGTGCAGTTTCTTTGTAAACACTAATAAGTGTCTCGGCGAGTCAGCAGATCAGAGCTGACCATGTTGCCGCTCGGGTTGGAAAATCCTGTTTCAGCGGGAACTTCAGAAATGAGGTTATCAAACCACAAGACTGCTGCTAATACAGGAGAACTTCTTGTAAAACGTGTGCACCTGAACGCTGACAGCAATATAGAGGTAAAGCGATGAGACACAATCACAGTATAAAACCATGCTTCCTTGTGATTGACAGGCCGTCTGCGAATTGTCCTGTTTTCGTCTTACAAATTTAACCCTTTCACAGTGTGTTTTCAGTTCATGAAAATTAATTATAATGTTTTTGGTTGCCTGAAAATAGGCTCGTTCAAGATGAGCCAGGCCTGCGTGGAATCGATCACCGGCGATCGCCGCGCAATGCATGCCGGTCAGACTTGATCCCGACTTGCTCTGACGTCATGCGCCAACGATAACCTCACGAGGTCGAGGCGGCTTTTAGAGCCAGGCTCCACAGTTGCTCTCCACCGACTGCAAGACCCAGGGCATGATGGGAAACGCCTGGCTGTCGCCTGATCAAAGAGCGGATTGGCTCTTAGTTTTGACAACAAACACCACATGTTGTAGAAAATCAAAACTTTCTGTGTAATTGTAATATTTAACGCTAGATTGTAGACTATTAGTCTCATGTTGTGCAATGAAGGTTTCATCTGTTAACAAACATATCTCTTGTGTGGTTGATAATAATAATAATAATAATAATAATAATAATAATAATGAAGGTTATTTATATAGCACTTATTAAAACAAGTGCTCATTACAAAGTGCTTTACAAGGCGGACATAAAAATAATAAAGGATAGAATCCAACGCCAGATACACGCACATTTCCACATATATTTATAGACAAATACAAATAAATTCCAACGTGTTCTGAAAACTACAAGTAGCCTACAGATCGGATCTAACAGGATAACTACTTCTGTGACTTCCTGTAAATTCTTTGAAGACTGCTGGAAACGGCTGGAAACTGTCCGACTTGACCGCAGCTTTCTGTCACCACCCTCCTCTGCTGTCGCCTGATCTCTTCTACTTTTCAGGCGAGGCGCAGTTTCATCTCGAACGAGCTTAAAGTCTTATTCAGCGTTCAGTTTTACTTAGCTCCACCCTCTCATGTCACTTCTGGTTGCAAAAAAACAATATGGCGACGGACAAAATGTAGAACTCAAGGCTTCTAAACGGCAGTCCACAAAGCACTGCGTGACGTCACGGTGACTACGTCCACTTTTAGTCTATGTGTTAAACCCGTATATTCACACCAATGCAAAAGAAGGCCACGGATTGAGAAGGAAATTAAAACCACCACCATCAGGTAAATGTGGATCAGATCCTCTCTTGATTTGACATTAGGTACGATGTTCTCTCTTCTCCATCCTCAGCTGCAGTAAATCTGAATATCTTTATACTGCGAACCACCTTTTGGACTCTCTACAAACACGGCTCCTTGTTCAAAAACCAAGAAACGCACCCCACAAATCAGTCTTGAAACATTATGTCTTCAGATAAGGAGCCCGTCAGGGAGTCAACCGCTGCCGTCTCCAATCTCACACTTCAAATAGTGGTTACTGGAAGCGGTGTCAACCTGGGATCTCCTGGATTAGGCACTATCACGCACCCACTCCTGTCAAACTCGCAGTGAAGCACTGTCTGTAAGGTAGGGAGGAATGCTGCGTTTCTACAACAGAGCTATTGCATTAGAAACATCAACAGGGCCAGCTTCAAAGGGGGTGCGCCTTCACATTGAATCAATCCCCACTTCCATTAGATTAAATTCAGCAAAAGTTACATTGCGCTAACGTTTCTTTATGGTTTCTCAAATCCCTCGCTCTGGTTCTGGTTCCCCCTGTGAAGCCACTTCAAACGGCCTCTGCCATGGCATATCCCTTTGTGCTCTAAAACAGCAAATATGTGTCTCTCTAAAATGTTTCAGATGCGAGCTCGCAGTGGTCCCAGAGGCACAGGCAGCATCGCAGCACAGAAAACACAAGAAGAAAAAGACAATAGCTGAGTGTAGAAGGTAGGGCATGTGCTGTTAACGGGTAGGTCTGCAGGGAGAGTTTGAATGAGTGATGAGAGAATATGATAAAGATAATACCGAGACAAACAGAGGAGAGGAGAAAGCAGATAGTGTGGGAGAAATGCTGCAGCAGTAAATCAGTGTGGTAATAAGGAGGGACGGGAGGGAGAGGGGGGCTGCAGAGGTCTAGAAACATATGTTTCAGTTTGTAAATAAAACAGTAAATTGCTATGGATATTGCTTAAATATCTGTGGGCTTTGTACCTCGTTTTTGCGGAAGTTCCTCGGAAATCATCCTGGGACTGCCTTCTTAAAATGCCAAAGCGGCTTCTTAATGTCAAAGAGGCCATCTGGTTCTCGACCAATTCAAGATGTTTGCTTTTCATTTAGCGTTTTTCCTCCTGACGCTTCTTTTTTTAGATCAAATGCTTCATTTTTTTGGTATCATTAATACCAATGTTCATAATTTCACAATGTTGTTGTGAGCCGGCACGCATCACAGACATCAGCTGTGAATCCCTGTTCACTCTCTATCACTGGTGGAAAGTAACTAAGTACTTTTACTCAAGTACAATTTTGAGGTACTTGTACTTCCATTTTATGCTAATTTTTTACCTCCACCCCACCGCATCTCAGAGGGAAGTATTAAACGTTTTACTCCACTATAGACAAATATAGTTACTGGTTACTTTGAGGATCAACATTTTATATACAAAATACATGATCAAACTATAAAATATGATGCATAGTTATATATTAAACTACCCAATAGCTTTTAAAGTAACTAATGCTGTCAAATTTAATGTGATAATAATGCAAATTTGTGTTAATGCCACTAATTTCTTTAACGCATTAACACAAAATGCACAAATGCGACAATTGTAGCAGGCTCAGTTTTAAAGCTAGATTGGTACCAACCATGTCATTCTGGCTTGTTGCGTAGGAGGTTAAATAATGCTCCAAACTTACGCTAAATTTTGGCGAGGAAAAACTGTCATGGCCATTTTCAAAGGGGTCCCTTGACCTCTGACCACAAGATATGTGAATGAAAATGGGTTCTCTGGGTACCCACAAGTCTCCCCTTTACAGACATGCCCACTTTATGATAATCACATGCAGTTTGGGGCAAGTCATAGTCAAGTCAGCACACTGACACACTGACAGCTGTTGTTGCCTGTTGGGCTTGAG
Source organism: Sebastes fasciatus (assembly GCF_043250625.1). Lineage (NCBI taxonomy): Eukaryota > Metazoa > Chordata > Actinopteri > Perciformes > Sebastidae > Sebastes > Sebastes fasciatus. Next base: position 12,884,145 of record NC_133795.1, read on the forward strand.
TTATGATTTGAGTATATTTTTTACGCTAAATGCAGTACTTGTGAGGGTTTCTGGACAGTATTTGTCATTGTTTTATGTTAATTGATTTCCAATAATAAATATATACATACATTTGAACAAAGCAAGCATATTTGCCCACTCCCATGATGATAAGAGTACAAAATACTTGACAAATCTCCCTTTAAGGTACATTTTGAACAGCAATTAATTTGCAATTAATCACGATTGAACATTAAAATGCTGCTTATGCATCCGTACTAATAATCTAGTAATATAATATATTCTGCCACCTAACAAGTACTTCTCCTTCTGATACTTTTAATACAGTGTGTTGCTTATATATTATATTATGCACTTGTTCTTCCACTGAAGTAAAATTATGAGTACAGGACTTTTAATAGTGTGATATTGTTACTTAAGTAAAAGATCCCAATACTCTTTCCATCACTGCCATTAATAAACTGATGATACAATGCAAATACCCAACACAGAATACAAAAAAAAATCTCATTACTGACAAAAGTAATGCTGAATGCTCACAGTGACCCTGATGAAGACCTATGTTGGTCGCAACGCGTTGGTTATTTTAAACAATTATTGCCATGTAAAATAAAGGCATTTTATTTTTGTTCAAACACTACAGTGTGTCTTGGATTATTTTTGAGGGAGACTTGCATTTTGTACTTTTTTCCAGCCATGCAATGAGCCCTTCACAAGACTGAATGAGCCCAATACACCTGAAGGATCCAAAGAGCACCTGTATGTGATTACCACAAAAAATACCCAGCAGCACTTCTTCTCCATTGTCTTACTGACAAAAGTACTTTGGTAGGATGAAAATACTACATTTTTAATTACGCTAAAGTACAGAAGTATTAGCAATAAAATGTAAGGAAAGTATCAAGGAGAAGTCCTCATTATGCAGAATGGCCCTTCAGTATTGTAATATGATCATGATTATTTATGCATTAATATACGAGCAGTACTTTAATGTTGTGGTTGCTAATTTGAACTACTTCATACACTGTTAGGTAGTTTTATCTATAGCAATGCATCATATCTTTAAATAACAATCATATGTTTCATATGTAAATTCTGAATATGAATAGTAACTAAATCTGTCAAATAAATGTAGTGAAGCAAAAAGTACATTTCCTTCTGAGATGTAGAAGTATAAAATAGAAATACCAAACTAAAGATCAAGTAGTATTTGAATAGATGTACATGTGACTACTCATCTTGATGTGTTAGCGACATAAACAGGTTTGAGAGGAGACGGATGGAGGCTCATAAAGATGCGGTGTGTTTTCCTGACATCATCTGTTGTAAAGGTGCATGTGTGCAGTATGAAAGGAAGGATTTCCCCTCCAGGTTGTTTGTTGTATAGATTCTGATTCAGCTGCTGCTGCTGCTCTTTAGTATGTAATTATACAGGATGTTTAGGACGCTGGTGTTATTTGAATGTATAAACTCTTGTTTCCAGTCTCACCGCACTCTGCCAGACTGCCAGTCAACACTTGAGACAACTTCCTTCCTTGATTTGGGTAGAAAGGAGTCCCATAATTGAATAAAACGAGACCCCTCCCTCTCTTTACATACCACACAAACACACACACACACACACACACTCAGGTTTTTACAGGCTGGTGTATAAAGTTAATAGGACGCATTTGGTTCCAAAGCCCCCAGCTTGCTCAGTGGAAAGTGAGCCGGATTGTTTTTCAGTTTCTTAATGTCGAAGTTTATAACGGCCAGATAAAAAATGTTGCCATGGCGATTTAACCACAACATCGCAATTACCTTGATGCAATGAGACTCTGGGGGCTTACAAACAAACCAGCGTAATGCAATTAAGATATAAGTACCACCAAAAAAATGTCCTTAAATCACAGAGGAAGGATGCAGGAAAGCAACAAAGAGGGTGAAATAATGATAGTGGCTTCTTAAGGATCAAAGTTACTGATACGTATTATAGTCAATAATGAAAAATGCAGATTCACTTTCCTTTTGAAACAGCTGCAGGATTCAAGAGACACATTTCTGCACCAGATATTGTCCAGCGCATGAATAACTTATAGTGCATCAAACACTGATAGCGCTGTAATATTTCAGTCACATATTTTTCACATCAACTTCAAAGTCCTGCTATCAAGCGGCTGCCTTAACAAAATCATACACTAAAAAAATTCTCTGCACCCAAACCCCCATAAACTTTCCCTTTGAGGGGCAAAATAAAAAAGTGGATTGATGGAATAATTGCCTGACTTCAAAGTGCAGCTTATTGACCTGCATTTACTGTTGCGATTGCAATGCTGTGGGGTGTTTTTCCCTTCATAAATGTGGCTCTGACGGGGGTGGGTGGGAAAAGGTGGTTTGTTCCCTCTCATGGTGCAAATCCCCACTCTAATGCCCAACAGTGACCCCCCTTGACCCTCAAGGTTTAGTAGGAAGAAGGATGTGTAGCACCTTCAATCTGCCTCTGTGACACTCTCTCGTGTTACATAGAAAGCCCCAAAGCTTATGAAGAAAATAATAAATCGTCTTAAATGCTTTGGAGGAAAAACATATTCCTTAAAAAAAAGGAGCAGTTGTTATTCACGCAGATGCACAGGGGATGTCAAAAAACATATTTTATTAACTCTCAGACACACTCATACAAACACACAATGTCATTCTTCATTTCTAACATGTACAGAGATAAAGGAAAATGCAGAAAAATAATCTCCTTAAGCAAATATATAAGCGTCATAAATTGGTTCAGATGAGGACGATGCAACGTATAACGCGACATGGATGCACATTAGTGGTGTCACTACTGTCGTGAATTAAAAACCATGACTGAGGCCCCCGCGTTCACACTTACACTCACTTCCGTTCGTCACACTGATAAAAAATAATACAAAAATCATTCTTTACGTTAAAAATGCCCCTTCACGGTTCACAAATACATCAAACCAGGACATGTGGTGCTTATTACATGAAAGCATTCTCGTTGATGCTGCAGGATTTCGGGTGACCTGCCCTCTGCAAGACCCCCGATGCACATGTATATGGAACTGATGCATTGTGATGTGCAGATTTCATCACTTGACCGCTGCATGTGCAGCTTGTGCAACTCTTCATCATTCATTAAACCAGAAAAATATTAAATATAATACAAAGATGTAAGTCAAGCACACATTACCGTACATGGTTGTTTAACTGTTGGAAGGGTGGCGCCCTCTAGTGGCTACAGCGTGAAACTGCGACTGATAATCACCACTGAGGAGGGCAATTCCCTTCACTGAGTCATGAAAAGTATTACCATATTTTGGATTTATGTTGTCATGAAGAAATTGTGCAGATGCATGACTAAGCAGGGTGCTGAGGAAGTGAAAATCCTTCAAGGATCATATAAAATAGGGCTGGATTTGTCTGTAAAGTGGCCAAGTCAGCAACAAACCCTGCACACGTAATAAAAAAAGGAGGAGGTGGTTTGGGCCAAGAAGGCGAAGGAGTAACCAGGATCAGGGTGTTCATCCACAACACAAAGTATTTCTCCTATGATTCCTCTTAAAATGTCCTCCATCACCTGTCAGGCTGGGAAGCCAGCGCAGCGAGCGTACTCCAAAGTTTGTGTCATCACTGCGGGATGTTTAAGGGCCCTTAGAAGTCACTGAGGATGCTGATGTCGGCGAACTCTTTGCGGTAGCGGTGAGCGGACAAGGTGAGCAGGAAGGACCACTTGAGGCTCATGAAGCTCCACACGCAGGACAGGTAGAGACTCCGAGGGTTAGTCAGGGCTGTGGGAGGGACAGACACAGACCGCGGACATTAACCTGGTGCTATAATAGTCACCACTCCTGCAAAGGCTCGACTCAAGATGTTGGAACACAGCTGTGGGGATTTGCTCCCATTCAGCCACACGAGCATCAGTGAGGTCGGCCAATGTAATTTTTAAGAATTACACTTAAAGGTCCCATATTATAAAAAAGTTAGATTTTCATGTTTTTTTTATTATAAAGAAGGCTTAAGTCCTATATAAATACTGTGAAAGTATCGAAACACTCAATCCACAGGGAAATACACACAGCCCGTATTCAGAAACTCTGCATTTGAAACAAGCTGTCAGGATTTCTGCCCATTTGTGATGTCACGAATATACAATATTTAGACCCTTGACACAATTTTAAACGTAAACATTCTAAATGTGTCCCAGTTTATTCCTGGTTGCAGTGTATGTGAATGTCATCAGCTGACAGGAAGTACACATGGACCCAAGCTGTTGCCTAGCAATGCAATTCTGTTGCAATTCCGTCAAAATGCGCTAAAACGGAGCAGAGGGTAAATACAGGCATATTCAGGCGGACAGTATGAGGAAAATAAAGTTGTTTTTTTTAACATTAGAGCATGTAAACATGTTCTAGTAGACACACAAAATAGAAGTATGAACCTGAAAATTAGCATGATTTGGGACCTTTAAGTAAGCTTTAAAGATCCAATTTAGGAGTAAAATAGTTCCCTGAAAGTGACAAATTAGACGCATTTATCAAGCGACTAACTGCGAAGTGAGTGACCTTTGAGAGCAAGTGATCACATGATTGATTACATGTTTGCGCTGAGCGAGAAATGTCAAGAGATACCCTAGGTCTGCCATATTAGTCGGTCTTTGATAGAGCGTGATATTCTGCAAATACATATGTGATTTAAAACATTTTAAAGGTCATTTATTTGTATGACATACTTAATAACTACAGTAGTAATTAACATGAGAAATTAGGGATAAAATAAATGGAAATTGACTGAAAAGAAACCAAACTGGAGCAGGAAAGAAATCTGTTTCTGTACTGCAGCCATCTTGACTCTTTACCAACTTACCAGCTCTCTTAGATTCAAGAGTATTTTTAACTTGTTAGAAATGTGATGAACAGCTTTTATTCTTACGTTTGCAAGTAGAAGTAAAAGTGAAGGGTTTTTATTTTTATCTTTCACTCGCGTCCTTTTTTAGCCGTTTGATATAATGCAGCCCAAACTGTGAAAAATCAACCAAAAAAAAGGATGAAACAGAGAGAGCAATATTTCCATTAATAGTAACCTCGAGGAATGAAAATGCACTGCATGTTGTATTTTTTCTAAAAGGAATGACACTTTATGCCATTTTCTTATATGGAGAAACTTGCTCCACCAATTTCCCTCAGGACTTTCAAAGGGCATTCTGGGAATTGTAGGAAATCTGCACATGAAGTAAACCTAAAAGAGTCGGGTTGAGGCGGTGGCAGAGACCACATCCTCCACCGGGACTCTCCTTGTTCTGCATTTTTTAGTATCTTTGTTTATTGTGATTATTTACATTATTGCATGCTTAAATGCTGAAATACAGCAGTAAACATCAACTGTAACATAAATATCTTTTGTGTTTGATCCCTCTTTTGGCGCCACTTTAGGTCTCCGCCAAAACATTTCACTTACGAATTGAAATGTACACTCACACTTGTTTGTGTGTTCTGTGTGATTGATGTAGAAGAACTTACACTCCTTGTTGCTGATGGCAACAGACAGGAAAGTGATGAAGGCCACGACTGCTACCAGAGAGAAGAAGACCCCGATGATGAAGAAGAACTTGAGGCCCTTAAGCCAGGTCCTCCAGTAGTCTTGCAGGTACATGACGTGAGTGATCAGGGTCCAAAGAGCCAGCACACCTGAGGGACAAACACAACAGACACCTTTCACAAAACTAAATCACACTGTTTTGACTTAATAACCACAAATTGGTACAAAATGTCTTTGCACAGCAAGCATTTTTAGATTGTTATTTTACAGGCAGCCATTGTTTCCATGTTACGGTAAAGACCAACTTATATAAATGCTTTACTTTTTTCTCTTTGTTAGTGTTGCATTAAAATAATGCAGTTGCAATAAGAGCCAGAACGTTCTGAATAATCCAAACATTCAAACTCTTACTTTATGTTATTTCATAACAAACCCTTAAAAGTGGCAGTAAGCAGTATATTTTTGGCATCATTGGGCAAAAATTGCATAACAACCTTTCAGCGTATTGTAATTCAAGTGTTCTGAGAGAAAACTAGACTTCTGCACCTCCTCATGACTCTGTTTTCAGGCTTTAGAAAATCTAGTCCGTGACGGCAAACTTTGACCAATCACAGGTCATTTCAGAGAGAGAGCGTTCCTATTGGCTGTGCGGTGCTTGGCGTTCCTTCTCAACATGCCTGCCGGGTCACAAACTTTCTCATTTTACAGCTAAACCGTGCACTACGAGATGATTCTGAAAACATTTGAGGCAAGAAATAGACATTAACGTAACATAATAGTGATTCATATTTGATCAGCTCTGCCTAGTTTGACTGTTTGGTCGGAGTTTGCGAGTGATTGACAGCCAAATAATATGTAGACGTGGAGGTCATGAAAACGTTAATGAGAATGTTAGTTTCGTGTTTTAAAAAGCCTGATTTTCAAACCCTTGATGTCGTAGTTTCATTGAATTCACCAACACGGAAAACTTTTTTGTAAATCTGAGAAAGTTTTAAATCTCTGCAAGTCTCATATATTACTGAAATTAATGTGAACTAGTGGCAGCGTCTACATCTAATATCTGATGGTTTGCTTGTAAAGTATACAGCAGGCTACAACAACGCTGATACTAGCTGCTCATATGTAGCAGCCGTTGACCTGAGTTTGAATGGTGATGAACTTATGGTAGTTTGAGGAGTGAGTGTGCATTTTCAGACAGATTATGACACAGCAGGTTACCAATTGCTGAGTTAATGAATCACACTTCTCACTTCATGTTCCCCTTTTTAAATTTTTTTTACAGCAACAGTGAATCTCTACCACGTGTAACAGTTAACCCAAACTCGTGCCGGGATATCAGGGAACGAGGTCGACTTCATGTATGCAGGTCACTAATCTTAGTTGTGCGAAAGAATGAGGACAATGCCCAGATGAGTCAGTTTGATCTTTGGGAACATGTATTATCACACTAAAACGGATGCCAGTACAATCTGTGTACAGATGAGTGCAGAGGTTGTAGATAATATGGACTTGCAAAACTTAACAGAGGCTCAAAGGTCAGATCCATGGAAACAACACTTAACACAACAGGATCTAACTTTCTCCATTAGGACTCCAGACTCATAAGGTTCATACTATTGTCGCAACATTTAAATTAATACCAAACATTTGCCTTCAGTTTTATGCAATTCAGCACTGGTTTCTATTCATCTAAGCTTAATATAAAAATCAACTTGCAGAGACTTAGAATGAATAACCAACAGCTGCCTGAAAGGTGGGGGGAAAAAAACACTATTTAAAAATGTGAAACACCAGAACATGTTTTGAAAAAATTGTGTAAATTAATATTAAGTACAGACAATTTATATGTGGGATGATATATAGATGCAAAACACTGATATGGCCCTTTAAATATTTCCTATTATAACATTTTATAACCTATGAATAACTGCCACAATAGCTCACTGATTTTGTAAAGTGTGACCCATGTTTTGATATTTCTGCACTTTAGAATACCTCTAATCTCCAATGTTTTAATTAGCTTCTGTAACAGTTTTTTTTTTCATGATTCCTAAAGTGGCCTTTAATCAATTAGGGTCCAAAAGGGACCCTTGTACACACGACAAGCTGAAACCTGTCAGATAAATGAAAATAAAAGGTTGCAGATTAGCAAAACTATACAACTACTATACAATACTTCAATCAATACAATAGCGTAGCAATAAACTATATATTGCAAAATAAATTCACATAAATACAAATCTTAACAATACACAAAAATGTGCAATAAAGAAGAACTTGACAATAAACAAAAAAATAGCAATATACAAATATTAGTAATAAACAGAAACTTTGCAATAAACAAAATTTAGCAATAAACAAAAACTTTGCAATAAAAAAAAAATTGCAATATACAATAACTTAGTAATATACAGAAATTAGCAATAAACAAAAAATTGCAATTAACAACAAATTTGCAATATACAAAAACTTAGTAATTTACAAAAAATAGCAATAAAAAAAATTAGCAATAAAAATAAAATTTGCATTAAACAAAAATGTGCAATAAATATAAATTAGCAATATACAAAAACTTAGTAATATACAAAATTAGCAATAAACAAAAAATAGCAATAAATATAAATTAGCAATATACAAAAATGAGCAAAAAAACAAAAATTAGCAATAAATATATATTAGCAATATAAAAAAATTTGCAACAAAAAAATTTTTTGCAATGGATAAAAATTTGCAATATACAAAACTTTGCAATATACCCAAAAAAAAGCAATAAACAACAAATTGCTTTAAACAGAATTTTGCAATAGCCTAAAAAATAAGAGAATTGTTTACTGTACTTATATGTATGTGACATTAAAACAATAATAATAATTTGACTTGATATATATGCTGTTTATCAGTTGACATCCCTGCCCTTCAAAAACAAGTTTGACCTGTGATCTCTGTGTAACTATAGAGGCTCATTTCGCAACCACTAGTATGTTTAGTAACTAGGACTTCATCTTCATCACTCAGTGTTTTAGCTGAAGGCTGGAATAAAAACATGTCAGGAAGGACCCCTCTGTGTGGTTTATTATAACACAGCTATAAATAAAAAAGCCTGTATTGTTGCAGACAGAGCCAGTGTTTACTGTACCTGACAGTCCTCCCATGGCTGCAGTCCACGGCTGTCTGAACGCGATGTTCCACACCAGGAAAGCAGAGAAGCCGAACAGCACACCAATACAGGCATAGCCGACACTAATGTGGGTTTTATTCACAGCCATTCTCACTAAAAACAATAAAACAAAGGTGGTAGGACAGCTGGCACAGGAGCTGGACGAGACGACGAGTGTATGTGAGAGGCTGTGAATGTGTTCGTGTGTGTGCGTGTGTGTGTGTGAGAGAGAGAGAGAGAGTGAGAGAGACAGAGAGAGACAGAGAGAGAGAGCAGCAAGCTGATACATTTAAAACAAACTGCATCCGGTTAATCTGCTAACGAGCCCAAGAGGACACAATGTATCAAAGTGTGTGTTTACTGCTGACTAATGGTTGTTGATAAGTGAGAAACATGACTCAGCGTTTCTGAGGAGAATTGTTATCTTTTTTTTTTCTGTCCAGCTGCTAAAAAAAACTTCAGTTACGTCATCTGATAATAACCAAAGAAGATGCTGCAGCTGCTTCATCACACAGTGAGCGACCACAGCGCCTCCTGCAGCAGCAGAGGACACACAACTACAGGAGCAGAGGACACACAACACTCATCTGCTTTAATACAATGGTAAAGTATGTTTCTCTCCATGCGTTTCTTAAACTTCTATAATAAATAAATAAATAATAATAGTCGTAAATAATCGTACATATAATGATGTTAGCTTAATGCTTTTTTCCAACTTGTGATATGGTACTATAAACATGCAAACAAATCAACTGAAGTATTATACGACGGAGTATTAGGGCCACATTGAGGGGGGGGAAAATGAGATTTCAAGAATAAAGTCATAATATTACGAGAAAAAAAGTCATAATTTCATGAGAGTAAAGTCATACTATTTCAAGAAAGAAATCATAATATTATGAGAGTAAAGTCATAACTTTACGAGAAAAAAAGTAGTAATATAACGAGAATAAATTCATAACTTTACGAGAAAAAAAGTCGTAATTTAATGGGAATAAAGTCCTACTATTTCAAGAAAGAAGTCGTAATATCATGAGAATAAAGTCATAACTTTTTTGAGAAAAAAGTCCTAATATTCAAGAATAAAGTCATAACTTTATGAGAAAAAAAGTCGTAATTTAATGAGAATAAAGTCATACTATTTCAAGAAAAAATTCATAAAATTACGAAAATAAAGTCATAACTTTACGAGGAAAATAAATCGTAATATTACGAGAATAAAGTCATAACTTTATGAGAAAAAAGTCGTAATATTACGAGAATAAAGTCGCAACTTTACGAGAAACAATTTCATAATATTACCAGAATAAAGTCATAACTTTACGAGAAAAGAAGTCGTAATATTACAAGAATAAAGTCTTAACTTTATGAGAATAAAGTCATAATATTACGTGAATAAAGTCATAGGTTTACGAGGAAAAAGTCGTAATATTATGAGAATAAAGTCATACGTTTACGAGAAAAAAAGTCATAATATTATGAGAATAAAGTCATAATTACGAGAAAAAAGTTGTAATATTATGAGAATAAAGTCATATGTTTACGAAAAAAAAGTCGTAATATTACGAGCACTATAATTATTTGAAATGTTGAATATTTTGAATTTCTAGTATATTATATTATATTGCATGTATACTAGATGGATAGATAGACGTTTGATCCCGAAGGAAATTCAAGTTTCCAGCATCACAATTCCATAGTGCAAAACATGTTAGTAAAAAGGCAGTCGAAAAGTAAGTAGTGCAAAGTACAAAAAAAATATACCAGATATAAAAATACAAGGAGTTGAAGAAAATTGTTAAAACTGAATATAGTGCAGGGTAACAACTGTGCTACACGACTATTAAAAAAAGTGAATATAGTGCAGAAGAGACTCTTAAAAATGAGTATAGCGCATTATTATCTGTCCTGCAGATATTATTTTATGCTATATAATTATTATATAATAAGGTTATGGAGGACGCCATGGTAAAAGCATTGTATTGTAGGGTACAAATCCACTTCTAGTTGATAGTTGCTGAACATCCTGAGGGGGGCGCTCATGTAACAAGTTGAACGCAAAACGCTTAAAACTAAAGAAGAAGAATTTCCCCACCGGAAGTTGTTGTTTTTCATCTTCCTGTTGTGTTTTTTGAGGTTCAGCGCGCGCCCTCCGCAGCCGTCTACGTCATCGAGAAGTCCAACTCAAACACATTTATAGTTTTATACAGTTGGCGTTAACATTATTGTTGAAGATGTCGGACCCCAAACTGCAGAGCTTCCGGAGCTTTCTAACGGAGCGGTTCACCAGCGTTGCCGTGGAGATCTTTGAAGAACTAGAGAGTATAGTGGGGACTTACTACGAGGAGAACAAACGGCTGAGGAGCGTGCTGCACACCGTGCTCAACCCAGAGATCAAGCTCACCAAGATAGGTCGGTCACCTTCTGGTTAACTCTACACAGACTTACAGTTACTAGATATAACTTATAGCTTCAAGTAAGTTACAGCAAAGTGAAGTTAACGTATTAACGAATCAGCCTGAAAATGAGTTAACGTTAACTAGCTAAACTAACAAACAATAAACCGTGTAACGCACAGTCTAAGTTAGCCTATGGTTATATATTTGTGGCGGCCGGCCAATAGAGGGCCACGGGGCCTGGCCCCACCCACCTTGAGCCACCAAAAAAAAAAATAATTATAAAATTATTAATTCTAAAAATTCTAAAAATTCTAAAAATTGTCAATATGTGTGTTTTTGACCTATGGAATATACCCGTAATATTTGTAAAATAGGATAACTGCGCCAAATATCTGCTTTCCTCCTTGAACTCTCTGCTAGTGCACCTCTCAGCTGCTCACATGCACTTTCTGGGGCCAAATGGATTTGGCCCAAGGAAGGCGGGTCTAATAAGCAGTACAGCCAATCACTGATTAAAGATATATGATTACAAGCATGAATGACATACAATTCATCCAATCAGCGCCGTAAAAAAGACTTCCGGGAGGGCCAAACTGATTTGGCCCATGGCGCACGTTCACGTTCACGTTCACGTTCACGTGTGTCTCTCTCTGTTCTCGTCAGGGCTCATGTCAGTTCTCGCGTGATCTTGACAATGGAACAGCCAAGCACTAGTAGCGCTACTCTTGCAAGACTCAACCCTAACTCGATCAAATCTCTCCAAGACCCGTTTGAGAGAAGGACTTTGGCGGAGAAACTCCTGGTGAAACAACTGGGCCCAGATCAACCTCCTGGACTCAGCATAAAACAACAGACCGGCGTACAAGGCAAGCCACACATGCGGAGCTTCTGTAAAGACTGGTACACGAGGAAGGCCTGGCTAGCTGGATGCAGTCAAGCTAATGCTGTATTTTGCTTCCCATGCGTGCTTTTTAAGTCGACAGGGTCAGATTCAGCATGGGCAGAGACGGGAGTAAGAGACATGAAACACTTGTCTGAAAAAATAAGAAAACACGAGAACACCAGGATGCACATAGATAACTCCGTGAAGCTAGCTATGCTAGGCAGAGTGAACATTGCAATGCAGCTGGACAAAGGACACAGGCTTGCGGTAAAGAAGCGACACAGGCTTGCGGTAAAGAAGCACAATGAGGAGGTGGATAAAAACCGGCACATTTTATCAAAAATAATTGATTGTGTCAAGTTTTGCGGGGCTTTTGAGTTAGCCTTGCGTGACGAGACTGACTCCTCGGACAACCCCGGCGTGTTCAAGGGACTTGTGGACTTTGTAGCGTCCCTCGACAGTGTGCTGGAGGAGCACCTCGAGACAGCCAGCGTTTTCAAAGGCACGTCGAAGACGGTACAGAACGAGCTGCTGGACTGCATGCTGTCGGTTGTAAGGGATTACATTCTGGAGGAAGTCAAAAACGCGGATTTTATCGCCATTCAAGCGGACGAGACGACGGACATTTCCACCCACTGCCAGCTGGTGCTCGTGCTACGCTACATAGATGCTAGCGGTAATGTACAAGAGCGGTTCTTCGAGTACATCACCATCCAGAACGCGACCGCTGACACCATCGCTACAGCGCTTATGGAGAGGCTGAGCACCATACTCCCACCCGGACAAACAGACAAACTTATTGCCCAGGCGTACGACGGGGCTGCCGTCATGAGGGGAGCTACCGGCGGTGTGCAGCGTAAGATACTGGATGTCTACAAAAACGCTCACTACGTCCACTGCTACGCGCATCAGCTGAACCTAATCATGCAAAAGGCAACAGCACGCATCCCCAGGATCCACACTTTCTTTTCTGAGCTTGGTGGATTCTCTGCCTTCTTCTCCAAGTCACCCAAGCGAACCACCGTGCTGGACCAGGTGGTAGCGCATAGACTTCCTCGAGCCTGCGTAACACGGTGGAACTTCCAGAGTCGCGTTGTAAACACTGTGTACGAGCACAAGGATGACCTCCTGAAGTGTTTCCAGACCATCATAGACTCTGCGGAATTTGATCCCACAACTGTCAGAGAGGCCGGGAGCTATGTGAGGCTGCTTGAAGACGAGACTTTCTGTTTTTTCCTGGCATTGTTCCACAAGATCATGCCAAATGTGGACGTGCTGTTCAACCAGCTGCAGAAGAGGAACATCGACCCTGTCTTCATCAAAGGACTTGTCCAGAGGTTCACAGACAGCATTCCAAAAATCAGGTAAATAACTATATTTACTACTAGCTGATAAAGCTGTTGTTGTTAGAAAGATGAGTTGCTCATGTCCAACAATCTGTAAAACCCTAAATGGGCTTAGTCATCAAAGTGAATGATTATGATAGAAAACATCACAATGATATTTGTTTAAATATTTTAAAAGGAAAAAGAATGCAGTTAGTTATTAAACACAATTTGCAATAACATGCTTATTCAGGTGTCCACCAAGTCAATTTCTAGAAGAGGCCTAGTTGTTTTTGAAGATGGCAAGTTAGCAACTTAAACTTTATTTTTTGGACCAGGGCCTCCATTTCCTCTCTGTGTGCGGACAGTGGATCTGACCAGCAGCCCAGAAAGCGCAGGATGCTGGGACCAGGAGAGCTACAGAGGCTGGCTACAGAGGTAAGTTGTGATGTAGTTGTCAATATAAATACTTTATACACACATGCATATACTATGTGGGTGTGTATGCACAGCACATGCTAATTACAGGAAGTAGTCAAATATTCAATAACATAGTCGATTGTCTCCTGAAAAGGGGAGGACACGTTGGTAACTGACCATCTGATACAGTTTGATGATGTAGTTATAATTTCCCATCATCTAAAGTTATTTATAAGATTTTACATACATTGTATTTTTGAAATACTTGACTTGGACATAAGCATGTGTTCAATCAGAATCACTTTCATCAAAATAGCTTTATTGCAAATTTAAGTTGATTTTATCTTTTACAGGTATGTGATACTATCCTGATGCAAGCTAAGGAGCGGTTCTCCTTCACCCAGCACCTCGTCAGCGCAACACTGTTGCATGGAGAGTTGTTCCCACAACACAGTGAGACGTTCCCTGAGTCGGTGCTTGAAACAACAGTGCAGGCTTACCCCATGTTGAACCAGGACAAGCTCAAAACAGAACTGTCCCATATCTATGAGAACAGTGAGTTCAAGGCTTGCAGTGGTGCAGTGCCCATGTACCAGCTTTTCATGGAGAACAACCTTCAGAGCACCTTCACAGAGACTGTCAGTCTCCTCAGCATCCTCATCACCACACCCATGACAACAGCTGAATCCGAGAGGTGCTTCTCTACATTGAAGAGGATCAAGACCTTCCTGAGAAACACCATGACACAGGATCGCCTTAATGCTCTGGCTATGCTCTCCATGGAGAAGAAACTTGTCAGGAACATGCCTGACTTCAATAAGAAGGTCATTGAGAGGTTTGCCACTCAGAAGGACAGAAGAGCAAAGTTCCTTTATAAATGATCTGTCGTATGTTATATTAACATACTGAATTGTATGAATAAGATGTCCTTATGTCAGTGTTGGAATAAATGATAAAAATGTAACTGCAAAGTAGTAATGCGTTTTTGATACCTTTTTTTGCATTGAATCGTACTAGGATGTTTGTTGAAATTGATTGGCCCTACCCAAAAAAAAATCCACCAGCCGCCACTGATTTACACGCTGTATTAGCTTTAACTTTACGACAAAAAAGTCCTAATATTACGAGAATAAAGTCATAACTTTACGAGAATTAAGTCATAACTTTATGAGGAAAAAATTTAATTTAATGAGAATAAAGTCATACTATTTCAAGAAAAAAGTCGTAAAATTACGATAGTCATAACTTTACGAGAAAATATGTCTTAGTATTATGAGAATAAAGTCGTAATTTAATGAGAATAAAGTCATAACTTTACGAGAAAATACGTCGTAATATTACGAGAATAAAGTCATAACTTTACGAGAAAATACGTCGTAATATTACGAGAATAAAGTCATAACTTTATAAGAAGCCAATGCTGAAGTGCCTCAAACTTGTATTCTTTCTAACAGCCAGCAGGGGGCGACTCCTCTGGTTGCAAAAATAAGTCTGATTGTATAGAAGTCTATGAGAAAATGACCCTACTTCTCACTTGATTTATTACTTATTTATGGTCTCAATCGTTAGTTTCAAGTCTTCTTCAGTACAACATGATGTTCATTTAGTAAATGATGGTCCCATTTAGAGTAAAATAGACCATAAAGCAGGGTACGCTAGGGCACATCCAAACCTGAGTGCAATAAAAGATCTGGCCATGATAAAGCGAAGAATCGAGAAGAGCAAAATTGTCTCCCTTGACATCTGTCCTACAACTTTTGTTTTCTGGTGTGTAAGAAGAATTACAGTTTCAAGGGGCCAGTACTGTTGTTATATACTTATTATACCCAAAGTGAAGCAAGAGATGTTTAGTTAATAAGTGTTTTCCTTTTCCCTACAATAGATGTTCACCCATACACTGGAGCAACCACAGACGTCAAAGAGCTGATCACTACGGTGGAAATATCAGAGCCGGTCTCTAAAAAGCCTAAAGAAGAGCAAATTGAATATGACATAAGTTTGGACTCAGAACAACAACAACAAGGGCTGGGGGAAGCTGATAACTTTATTACCCCAGATTGTGTGAAAAATGACCCAAAAGAAGAAGACGTAAGTTGGGACTCACAACAACAACAACAAGGGCTGGGGGTAGCTAATAACTTTATTACCCCAGATTGTGTGAAAAATGACCCAGAAGAAGATGACGTAAAGATGCCCTGCATCACCAACTCATTCCACATTAAAATGGCTGAGTTCAACCCCAACTCTTCAGGCACCCTCACAGCTGATGAAGATGACGACTGTTTAGAATCGGACTCTGATGCAGATTCCCGACAGCTATCCAGGAGCGAAGAAAGCTCAAGTGAAAGCCAGGACCCTCAAAAACATGATACAAAGTCAAAGAAAAGCTTAACGGTAAGTTTGTTTCCATGCCCTAACAGAATAATAATAATAATAATAATAGCTTGATTTATATAGCACCTTTCAACACTGCTGTTGCAAAGTGCTCCACAACCAAGGACAAATAAAATAAATCAGGAGGTAGATACAAGATCACAGTAGGCAAATAAAAATAACACATAAAACAGCAGAAGTAAAAACAATGAAGAGATAAGATAAGCAACAGATAAAATAAAAATAAAAAAAGCCAATCGGTAAAAGTGAGTCTTGAGAGATGATTTTAAAAAGGCAGTGAGTTTCTGAGGTGAAGTTCCTTAGGTAAGCTATTCCACAGGGTTGGAGCCTTAACAGCAAAACCCCATAGATCAAAAGTATTTTATGAATAAATCTGACTGACGTATGTGACGATATCTAAACGATAAATGGCTTACATCAGTGTGGGTCACCAGTCCGTCATCAAATGCTGTCACATCTTTGATTTTGGAGCGCTGTTGTGCGTACTGGGGCAGAACAATTTTCTAGTTGAAAGCAAAATAATGTAATTTTGCAAATTACTTTATTTATCCTGATTTTAGTGCTGTATAAATAAGCATTGTTAGGCTTTTACTAGGTATGGTGTTGCTTTTTAATTGAAAAAGATGATCGTGTTAAAAGTAATTAATTGTTTATTGTTAAAAGCAGAAATGAGAAAGGCAATGGGGCGCAGTGTTTTTTCCAGCTGAGATGCTTAGGTTGCATCTGATTGCTATGAGCAATATAGCAAATATTAATTTGATTTGGAAAAAAGTATGTTTGATTTGATTAAATATCAAGCAAATATAGCGGTTGTGACGGTTGCTTGTCACGCTCTGCAGTTGGCTTGTCAATACTGCGGTTATTGCGAGAGCTCTAGTTTGGGCTACTATTGGGTGGATGTTAGTTCTGAAATTATAAAGCAACTCATTGATCAGTCGATGGCCAAAAAGTATCGATCCCAATTTTCTTTTACAAGCAAAATACTGAATATTGGCTGATAACAACCACACAAATGTGAAGAGTTTTAAATTGAATGGATCTGATGTTCAGGCTAAGTAAGTATTTTTAAGACATTGCTATCTTGTGCAAATAGTGCTTTGCATCCCACGTTTGTGTGTATAGTTTGTTGCAGGGTTCAACTGGGTCCCAAAAAAAACTGGATGCATTTTTAATGCAGATTTTGAGCAATGTGTTAGTCCTGGAAAATTATAAAATGGAGCAAAATGTTCCGGAGAAAAAGTCAGATGGGTTTTCAATGTGCAACTTTACGTTAACATTACTATGTGACCTGTAAGAGTTGTTCCAGGCCCCCTTCATATATTTTTGTCCAGTGTTCATGGACAAGCTGGAGATCATATTGGATCACATTTTCGGTGTTTAATAGATAATTGCTTCCACTCTGAAACCACACAGTTATATCAATACTCGTCTGAAATTTAGCAAACTTAATTTCTGAAATTTGCATTTACAGTTCTCAAGCCAAGAAATCCAGATTTGTCTCTTCTGGCTCACTTAACACTAGAACGGCCATGACGGTCATTTTATGATCGTTTTTAAATTTATTTGTGCAATTTATCTGCGCCATTCTATTTTTATCTTGTGCGCGGTAAATGTTGCATTTTTGTTGCTAAGCAACAGCCTTTGTTTCTGTCACTTTGCTAACGGTCTCTAGTGCTGTTTGTATGCTAATTTGCTTACAGATACACATTTATTGATTAGATTGGCTAATCAGAACAACAAATTAGAATTTTTTTGTGCTACCTACTTTATAATGTCGAGAATAAATGAGAAATATGACTGCTGCTTTGAAGATGCTTCAGGACTTGGACAGCGACAATTCTGATGGAGGGGAGCTATCGGAAGTGGAAAGTGACAACAACAGCGACCTTTCCTGGGTCTATGAAAACTCGTCATCCTCATCCGAGAGTGATTCGGAGTACATACCGCAGAAAAAGAGGCGTTCACTTTCACCGGAGACTACGGATCCGGATGTTCCAGGTGATCCCCGGTGTCCTGTGCTGCCTTGCGCTGAAGCCTGTACTGTTGGCCCACCAGCTCTTGGGCCAAGTGAAGGGCTCAGCCCGCCTTTGGAGTCATCTAGGCCCAATGCGGCTGTGGAAAAGGGGAAGGATGGGACGGTGTGGACGGTCCTTCAACCAACTAAACGTCCAGGTATAAGGCAGAGCCAAAATGTCCTGACAGAAGCTGCTGGCCCCACAGCGCGCGCAAAGCGCAATGTCGAAGATGCACACACGGCCTTCTTGTGTTTGTTTGACGTTGGCATGCTGGAGCACATCAGGGACTGCACTGTGGATGAGGCACATCGGCACAGTGGTGACAGCTCATGGGACCTGACTGTGGCTGAGCTGAAAGCCTTCATAGCCCTTTTATATATCCGTGGAGCTAAAGGGGCAAAATACATGGATCTGAGCAGCCTCTGGTCTGAAAAATGGGGCTTCCTGTTTTTCAAGGAAACCATGTCCAGAAATCGCTTCAGGGAGATAATGAGATTCCTGCGGTTCGATAAAAAGAAGACCCGGCGTGCGCGTCTACAGGATGACAAGTTTGCCCTGGTGTCGGCCACTTGGAACAAGTTCGTTCAGAACAGCATAGCCTGCTATAAGCCCGGTGCTAACATCACTATAGATGAACAGTTGTTACCCTGCAAGACCCGATGCAGGTTTACACAGTACACGGGGAATAAACCTGATAACTATGGCATAAAGTTTTGGCTGGCTGCGGATGTCCAGTCAAAATACATGCTGAACGGGGTTCCGTATCTGGGAAAGGAGGATACACGGAGCAGAGGTCAGCTCATGGGAGAGAGTGTGGTGCTGAAACTGGCGGAGCCGTTCCTGGGAAAGGGAAGAAATATTACCACCGACAATTTCTTCACCTCTCTCAAACTGGCCACCGCCTTACAGGCCAAGAAAACCAGTCTGGTTGGCACCCTGAGGAAAACAAACTGTGAGTTGCCCCCCTCTGCTAAAGTGCAAGCGGAACTGTTCCACACAAAGGTGCTGAAATGTGCTGATGCAACGCTCACCATCTACCAGGGAAAGCCAAGGGAGAATGTATGCATTCTGAGCTCCATGCACACAAGTGTGGGCATCACCGAAGGGCAGAGGGCAAAGCCAGAGTCAGTGAGGTATTATAATGACACTAAGTACGGAGTGGATGTTTTGGATCAGATGGCAAAGGCATACTCCGTGAAAGGCGCCACACATAGATGGCCAGTGGCTGTCTTTTATAACATCCTCGACCTGGCCGGGATCAATGCCCATGTCCTCTTCAAGGAGTGCACCGGCAGCAAACTGCCTCGGACAAAGTTCATGCAGCAACTGGCAGAGGAGCTGAGAGCGGAGTTCATGGAGGGAAAAATGGCAGCATGGCAGTCGACACAAGGTCCTGGTCAGCAGCAGACACCAAAACGGAGGCAGTGCCAGGTTCGGAAAAGGTGCAACAACAACAAAACCTCCGACACCTGCTTCAATTGTCAAAGACCTGTGTGTGGAAACTGTGTGGGGAGAAGAAAGGTGACTTGCTTTGACTGTGACTAGCCATGCACGCTATTGATGTAATTATTTATAGTTATGTTGAATAAATTTCTCTACAGAAAAAATACTGGTGTGAATATTTGCAGTAATTACGGTTTACTATATTTGATGATGTAAATATTGATAAATGTATGATTAAACTTGTTCAAATGTATATTTTTGTGTTATTCCGTTATTTTAAATATATTCTAACAATAAATGCATTAATCTCTCAATTTGCTATTTATCATGAGAGATTATAGAGTTTGGAATGAAGCAATCAAAATGACCGCTTATGGCAATTCTAGTAGTTATGCAATTTTGGCACGTCTAGTGTTAAGCCTGACTAACTAACTCAGTATAACTTGAGGCTTTCTCCTCAAACTCTTCCCTGGTTTCATTTTCAGCAAAAACCAACCAAACTCTTACTCTATCAAATAAGACTGCTACAAAAAGATATAGGTTCTAGGTCTGAAGATCACCTAGAAATATCCTGGAAAATTATTATATTAAAAAAACTGGGAAAACATCTTGATGCCCTTACAGCCCTCCTCCAGACAGTTTTACTTCCTGTTTTTTTGGTTAATGTTCTTTCTCAAACAGAGACTGGGGTTGTGGTTAATATTCAGACGTAATTCGTTACCATGGCAACCATATTGCATCGTTTTTCAACCCAGTTTAGATGAAACCAGTTTAGATGAATTTACTGTTTATCAGACCACAAATGAAACATGAATTAGCACAACACACTGACTCTCTCACTCGCTCGCTTCTTCACCGTCTCCTCCTGGCGAGGCGGCCGTCTGGCTGCTTCTGCATCGAGGAGCCGCACGCCGGCCACAGCGCACCGGACGACGGATAGACATGTTGCAAGGGATCGCTGTTGTTTGGACCTGTTAGAGGCCTGCAAACCTCCGGTATCGGCTGCTTTCCTTTAATTTATCTCCTGGAGGAGACGATAATGAATTGCAAGTGAGAGAAACAGCCAGTGTGTTGTGCTAATTCTGCCGGTGGGATTTAGTGTAATTCACTGTGTTGATTGCGCCTGTTCACCGCACATACAAATGCCATTGTGAAAATAAACAACACACTAAAGTAACCTGGATGAAAATAAAAATAAATTGAAAACCTGGTGTTGGCTAATGCAATAAGTTGGGCTAGCTAACTACACCTAACTAGCTAACTAACTAGAGAGAAAAACTGATATGACGCTTTGCTGCTGCTCAGACGCCAACGAGCATCAGTGCGCCTGCGCAAGCTTGGAGGATGATGTATGACTTGCAGCTTCTACTATAGTCATACGTTATCTTCTCATTTTAGCAACAACCTTCTTTTTTTTAAACTTGAGCACAAAATTAAGCTATTTGTCAAAAATTGTTTGTCAGTGTGGCTAATCAACTTAGTCAGGAAATGACTCATAGATATGGCATATCATAGAAATGCCAAAATGCAGTGGAGGGAGGCTTTAATGACTAGTAAAGAATGTTTTGTCCACATTGCAACCCTGGTTTGTTTTTAACAGCTGAAGCATGAAATAATGAGTTTTTCTTTTACTACAAAATGAAGAAGCCAAAGTGGTCCCTGCAAAAAACCATGCTAGAGTTACCAAGGTAAGAATGGAGACACTCTGAACAACTACACTTTTATATGTATTATTATATTAATTTATTATATAGCTAATGATATTAACGTGTTTAATACAGGATGAAACCCCACCAATCTTACATTCCTGACCCAGCTGAGTGCCAGTCCTTTTTGGCAAGGCTCACTGAAGCCTTCAAGGGTTTTCCAGATGACCAGAAGCCTCTGATAACCAAAATGGGCCTCACGGAGAAGGTGGAATTAGTGGACTGTGCTTTAGGTAAAGTCCCTAAAGGTTGCCCCCTGTCCTACCAGTGCCCTGTGCCATCAGATCGGGATTACAAGATTCATGACGACGTTCCCTTTCGACCGCTGCTTCCCCTGGCTCATCACAGACTGAAGCCCATGTTGGCTTTTCCTACCCTCAGTGCCAAGGAGCAGGAACACGTGAACATCATGCAGATCAACTGGGAGGCAGCGCGCAGTCTGGAGCACTCAACACGTGGACGCAAGGACGCCATAGAGGAGCTGCGGAATCTGCGCTTGACCAACCGTTTCAGGGAGATCTGCAAGCTCAAACCGGGAAGGAGCAATGCGGAGCACCTGATATTCAAGATACAGAGAGGACTACCCAGTAGCAAGACGGCACAGATAGAGGAGGAAATGAAAACCGAAGCTCTTCGGGAATACTGTAAACATTTGTCTGTCAACTGGTCCCCCTGCGGTTTGGTTGTCCATCCGAATGCTCCGTGGCTGGGGGCGCTGCCCGACGGGTTGGTGTACGACCCCAAGGAGACGCCCAATTTCGGGCTGGTGCACGTCAAATGCATCGGGTTCCAGAGCTTCATCGAGTGCAAGTTCCTGTTCTGCCGGGACGGAGTCTTGCAACTGAAGAGGACCCACAAGCACTATTGGCACATCCAAGGAGAGATGATGGTGACGGGCACGGAGTGGTGCGATCTGTTGGTGTTTTCCAGAGAAGACATACTGGTTCAACGCATCTACCGAGACATGGCTATTATCAAGGTCATGAAGAAGAAGTTGGATGATTTCTTTTTCTATTACTACTTGCCATGTCTGTTTTAAACTGATGTCATGGCTTGAGCATCATCACACTGCTGTCATACACTACTTGCTGTTCCATTTTTATATACACTCTGTTTTTAACAGATTGCAAACTACTTGAATGTGATATTTTTTTTATGACCACTAATGTTTTACTGGCTTTATTAAATATCTTTCTTATTAGTTTCATTCAATCTAGTCAACAGGAAGTTTGGGATTTGAGGTATGTTCTGTAATGTGTATGTTTTCATTAGTCATGGACACATTTTTGATCTTTTGTATTTTCTTTTACTTTGAAATGATTGTTGAGACAGCCGGATCCTGCAATTCGAAACTGAAGTTGAGTTTATATTTTCCATGTTTACCAGTCTTACTACTCTCCAAAGGTGCCCTGTTCTAGGGCTGCACCTACTGTAAAGAGTCTGTTATATTATTGATTTAACCTTCTGATCATTTAATGGATTATTCTATTAATCATTTAGTCTACAAAAATGTTAGAAAATAGTGAAACATGTCTACCTCAGTCTCCCAGAGCCCGAGCTCACATTGATTATGTCTGATACTATCATACAAGATCATGAAAACCAGCAAATACACACATTTGAGAAGCTGGAACATGTGAACATAATTGTAATTTTTCGTCCAAAAATGACATACATGGCTGATTGATTACTAAAATTGTTGATTTTTTTTTTTTTTTTTATCGTCAATTTGTAAACTAATTGTTTGAGCATTCTTTCTCATGTTGGTTGGGTTAAGTTTTTAATCACATAAGAGGCATTACAGGTTCAAATGTTGGCATAAATGGGAAATTTCAAGAGAAAACACAGTAAGTGGTAACTGATACAGAACACGGCTTTAAGTTGAAAGTTTGAATGTTGAAAAATAAAAAATATTAAATAAAACCTAAATTGTATTTCTCCTTTCAATGCTTACACTTTCCTTACACTTCAAGTCCTTTCAGGTTGTAACCTTTGAAGAATAGCAAAAAAACACTTACAC
Source organism: Sebastes fasciatus (assembly GCF_043250625.1). Classification (NCBI taxonomy): domain Eukaryota; kingdom Metazoa; phylum Chordata; class Actinopteri; order Perciformes; family Sebastidae; genus Sebastes; species Sebastes fasciatus. The sequence continues at coordinate 12,907,436 of NC_133795.1, forward strand.
CTCTTATTCAGCTCCTCTGCGGAGGGTTATGAGGGTCTTAACACGTACACACACACACACATCTAGTTGGCCTCTGAGGAAGTCGGACAACACAATTAATCAATGGACTGTTTTCTGGATGAATCATTTTGTCCATAAATTATCAGAAAATTGTGAAAATTCCATTTGCCAGTCATAAAACTTTACAGCCTGTGGTGATGTTTTCAAGTTGCATGTTTTATTTGACCGCCAATTCAAAACATAGAGATATTAAGTTAACTATCATATATTACAAAGAAAAACATCAAATTATCCCATTTGAGAAGCTGGAACTAGTGAATGTTTGCCATTTTTCCCCGGGAGAAATCTGAAATGATTTTCTGTAATTTTTAAGTTTAAGTACTTTATAAATACTATTAAACTATAAAAACGCTCAATATACAGAGAAATATACACAGCCCATATTCAGAAATTGCGCGTTTGAAACAAGCCGTTAGGATTTCTGTCCATTTGTGATGTCACAAATCTACAAAATTTAGACCCATTACACGGTTTGAAACGTAAACATTCTAAATGTGTCCCAGTTTATTTCCTGTTGCAGTGAATGTGAATGACATCAGCTGACAGGGAAATAAACATGGACACCAAACTGTTGCCTAGCAACACAATTCCATTGTAATTCCGTTGAAATGCACTAAAACTATTAAACTATCAAAACGCTCAATATACGGAGAAATATACACAGCCCATATTCAGAAATTGCGCGCTTGAAACAAGCCGTTAGGATTTCTGTCCATTTGTGATGTCACAAATCTACAAAATTTAGACCCATTAAACAGTTTGAAAAGTAAACATTCTAAATGTGTCCCAGTTAATTTCCTGTTGCAGTGGATGTGAATGACATCAGCTGACAGGGAAATAAACATGGACCCCAAACTGTTGCCTAGCAACACAATTCCATTGTAATTCCGTTGAAATGCACTAAAACGGAGCGTTTCAGACAGAGGGTAAATACAGGTATATTCAGGCAGACAGTACGAGGAAAATAAAGTGTTTTTTGAACATTAAAGCAGGTAAACATGTTCTAATAGAAACACAAAATACAAGTATGAACCTTGAAATGAGCACCATATGGGACCTTTAATGCACATTTTGAACAGACAAAAAATTAGGAAGGGAAACCACTACTATTGGCTAAATACAATACAGCACTACAACACACACCAAAAGAGGGCAGTAAGGCACTTTTTCATTCACTAGCTGCCACAACTATGAAGATGAAGAAGAGGAGGAAGAGGAGGGGGGCAGGCAGCTGCCTGGTGACGGCCGGAGTGAACCGCTCCCCCAGCAGCCGTCAGTCTGAACCAACAGAAGACATTACCGGAGACAGCTCGGTGTCAATACAGTAGTAACGTTTACTGTTACCGGGAGACACGTTTTTTACAACTTTGAGTAGTCGGTAACGTTAATCCTGGAAACCGTTATTGTTGGTGATGATGTGAAACTGACTGTTGCTTCGAGTTTTAGCGTTAAAGTAACGTAACGTCAGCTCACTATAACATTAGTGGTGTCTAGCAGAGCAACAGCTACACTAGAGGTAACCTCCGTGTCGAGAACAACAACCCAGCAGGTGGCCAGGGTACTCGGTAAAGATGGGTGACATAAACCCATCGACATCTCATCCATATCAATCGGAGGTAAGTGTTTTTATGTAGCGTTAACTGTGTTTCAGTGAGTAGTAAGCAGACATCAACGAGCTAACGACGTTGATGGAGGCTGCTGTCACCACAACACGGTGTAGCTGCTGTTAGCTTCAGTTAGCTTACTGTGTGCTACATGTTGTCATCATGTTAGACATTAAATAAGTGAACAGACAAGCTTAGTTCAACCTGCCACTACTATATAAGTTGTGTGTAAAGAATGAGTCGTTATCTTTACTAGTAGATGGTACTTTTTGTAAGATGATGCTAAAGTTAGCTCACTGTGTGCTACATGTTGTCATCATGTTATCTACTGGCTGCAGACATTAACATGGGTTACACACATTCAGACAAGCTTAGTTCAGACTATCACTACTATGTGTAAGAATCAGAGTCATTATTGTGACTTGTATAGATGGTACTTTTGTAAGATGTGTTGATGCTAAAGTTAGCTCAAGAAAGAAAACATCCCAGCATGCTAACATGATAGTTTGCTCACTAAGCATCACATCATCTGCTTTAATGGTCAGGTAAACAGTTTGCTAACACTTTATGCCTTGTTATGACTCTCTGACTCTTCAATTGGACTTGATTTGTTGCTTCATAGTTTTGTTTAGCTACAGTAGGTAAAGTCCACCAACACGGTGTAGCAGCTGCTGTTAGCTCACTGTGTGCTACATGTTGTCATCATGTTATCTACTGGCTGCAGACATTAACATGAGTTACACACGTTCAGACAAGCTTAGTTCAAACTGTCACTACTATATACGTTAAAGAATCAGGGTCATTACTTGTACAGATGGTACTTTCTATTTTATTCTAACGTTTTTATCTATTTTGTTATTATACTGTTTGACTTGTACCAACACAACCAAAGCAAGTTCCTAGTGTAAATCTCTTACACCTGGCAATAAACACAATTCTGATTCTGATTCTGATTCTGATTGTAAGATGTGTTGATGCTAAAGATAGCTTAATGTCTCATCGAAAAGAAAACAGTCCTTCATGCTAACATTAATGTTTGCTTTACTAGGCATCATCTGCTTTAATGGTCAGGTAACAGTTTGCGAACACTTTATGTCTCTTTATGACTCTTTGACAGTCTTTATTTCGACTTGATTTGTTGCTTCATAGTTGTGTTTTGCTCCAGTAACTAGGTAAACTCCAACAGCAACAGCAGCTATCTTCTTAGCATTAGTATTAGTTACTTATTCAAGATTCAAGATTAAAGATGATTTGGTTATACAGGTACAATCGTGTGAAATGCTTTTTCTGCTGGGAAGCTCCATTAAAATAATAAGTTAAATTACAATTTTATAAAAGGAAATACTTTGTACAAGGGTATATTAAGAACATATACATTAAGAACATATACTGTATATACAGTATAAGATATATTTTTGTGTGAGAAGGTGTCTGTGTATGAATTATCTATTAAAAAGTCTGATGGTTTGGGGGAAAAACTGTTCCTCAGTCTGCTGGTGAGAGTCCTGGGAGTCCTGTATCTTCTACTATCTTATTTAGCCAGCTATTAGCCATCCCACCTAGCTAATATTAGCTGTCGTGTCTGTTTAGTTGGTTAATCAGTGGGGGTTGGTTGGTAGGGAGATTCCTCTGACGAGTCCAGAGAGACATATGTCATGTGTAATGTCAGGATGTGTAGTTTTGATGCAGCTACTAATGTTTCATTGACTGTTACTGTTTTACAGGCTTTCAGTCCGCCATACAGGAGGAGGACAGTAGAGGATTTTAACAAGTTTTGCACTTTCGTCTTGGCCTATGCTGGTTACATCCCATACCCCCAAGAGGTGAGTAAAATGTGCCTGTAGGTGCTCTTATCTTCACGTCATCTTTTTAATGTTAATGTTTTATTCAGCTACATTTAGTTACCTCTAAGGGACTGTTGTATGTAGTTACTGTATGTTTCCACATGTAAACAAAGTCAGATAAACAGCTGAGAAAAATGTCATGGTATAAAGTAGAAAAACCTAAAGAAATCAAAATACACGGGGCGGCAAGTAAAAAATCTATCATAAGAAGGTGGCTAAATCCAGTACCACCTACATTGGATGATTGGTATGGAATAATCTTTGAAATATTTCAAATGGAAGAGTTGACTTACTCTTTGAGGATCCAAAAGGGCGCATTTTATCAGATTTGGAATAAATTGATCGAATTTATAACCCCAATAAGAGCAGATTTTGTATGACTCCACTGACTTTCTTTTCCTCTCTTCTTGCTGAGAATACTAAGAATGTAATGTAAGCTCCCTTGGCTCTAATGTATATAGTTATATCTTTAATAGAGTGTGAGATAGGCATATGTAAGAAAGCTAAATGTAACCGCTGATAGTTTGATGGAGAAGTTTGCATGGGCATGTAGGCTGTATATGTGCGTCAGAAAAGATACACACTACTGTTTATTCACACAAAAGTATGTTGAACGATAGTACACTTGTTGAGTATGTAGTGCATAGAATGTGATTTCCGACTAAGCCTTTACATTTACAAAGAATCTGAATGGACTGTTTGCCCCCTGGGAAAATCGTTGGATGGATTTAAAAGGAAGCGCATGTTTAAAACATTTTGCATAAATCCTGCATATCTGTTGTGATTGACATTGATCAGTCTAGACTTTGTGTTGGAGGATGTCATTATCTGGAAAGGCGTAGTGAAACTGCTGACATACTGTCTATAAGTACATATCGTTTATTTAATCTTAAATTGTGTCAACTCTGTAATTTGGATACAAGATGTTGAGTTCTCTTTTGCTCATTGAAATGCGTCTTCCGTTTAAGGACAGGGAGGCAGATAGCGAGACAATGAGATTATCTTAAACTGATTCTTTTGTCACTGTAGTTTCTCTGGCTCCAAATATTTATTTTAGTTTCAGCACGCCCTCTGCAAAGAATGAACCCTTTGCTTAACATTTGGCAAGAATACTTTCTTTGCACGCAAGATTTCAGTTGTGGCTCAGTTATTAGTGTAACACATGGCTTCATGGCCTACTGCCTAGTTTGCTGGATCGGTCCGGATATATTACATTTAGATCCTCCTTCTCCTACACTGCTTTTTGTCACTTTAACTCCTGGTCACACTGTCCATCAATTCATACCCATGTTCATTTATTATGGTTGAAAACATTGGTTATAATAAAAGCATAGTAATTAAAACATGCACCTCCACTTCCCAAAACATTGAATCCCTATACTGTTGTCAAGGGAGGCTGCTTTTACAGTGTTGGATTTAGTATCTGTTGTTGCACACACCATTTTTTTCCAAACTCCAACAAGTAAGACCCTCCAGGTGGCAGGGATGTTCTGGTAAAGTTTTCATAACCTTTGTAGCTTCATCAAAGATTGTGGTCATACCCTCCAGTTCTGCGACTATGGCAAAACATTGCTTGAATATTGATGAATGATTTTGACAGATTTAGATTCTGACTCATTTTGTTCAAGTTGTGGTTGTTCCTTCGAAGATATTTCTGTCACCCTGTTGCTCTTTTGTTTCCCTCCAACACGTGCTAGATTTGTTTTTGCTTCAGCCCTCCTTTGTCTGTGCACATTTCGTCACTTTGTGCAAGGCTGTCTTATCATTTGTTGATACTTGATGATAGTTTTATGCACCAGAGCTCCTTTCCAATGCAAATATAGCTACCTTGTTGTCATGTTAGAATAAGAGCTCATAGAGGTCTGAATTAAAGTTGTAAAATGTAATAATATGATAAATAAAATTTGGGCCGTAAAAGACCAATTTTGGTGCATTCTAATGTCACTACTCCATCATATACACTGTAAAGGAGAATTAGGCTTCTTGTGCGTTTTAGCCCACACAGTCTGTAAATAGCGAAACAACGGAGGCTAGTGGTCGTAAAATGTACACCGTAGCAAATCGCAACTTGTCCATCAAAACTATTTTATTAGGATCAAAAATGTATACAATAAAGCAGCCAGCTGTTCTTAAATGAATAGTCGGCTACTTTATTATTTTGTATTATAATATTATTATTATTTGGCCGGCCGCCGGTGCTTATGGAATGCTCTGACCTTAGCATTGCCTGCAGTCTGATTGCTGCTCACTCTTTTGAAATAGATTCATAACACCAACCATGCTGATTTTGTTACACAATGGGGATTCTGACACTTTCTGATGTTCCTGAGGACACAGTGATATTCATTCAGTTAATACCAATTAAAATGATAATCAAAGACCAAATCCTTGTAGTCTGAAGCTGCACCTTACCCACACGCATACCTTTAAACTGGTACAGTATATCATAATCCTTGGTACAAATGCAATGTATTGATTGGTAATGGGGGATATTACAGGATCATCTTATTGTTGAGTGGATGTTTGCACTCACTGACCCCTAGTTCTCCCGTTTATTGTTCCAGGACTCTCCACTGCGCAGTAGTTCAAGTCCTCCCAACAGTACAGGCAGCACAGCTGACAGTGATGGCTGGACCCCCGGACCCCCAGCCTCCTGCCCCCAGCGCCCTCCAAAGGTCCCCCAGGACAGGAGCAGGAAACGTCCACAGCCAGGACCCACAATGTCCAGTCACGCCAAGGACGACGTGAGTTGAATTGATGTCACATCATTAGCGTATTATGTTCACCTTCCTCCCTTTAACCCTTCAAAAACAGATCTCCCACAGATGTTTAAGTCAGTCTAAAATAAAAAACATAATAGCCAGAGCATATTATTTGTTTATAGCAGACCATTGCTATGTATAACAGACACATGAAGCATTTGAAGATACTCTAAGAAATGACATCACAATAAGCAAAAATACCAATGTAGGCACTGGCGGACCATTTCTATTGCAGAGTTCAAAGGGTTAAACATACTTGCCCCTTTTTCTCTTTTGCAGCACACGATCACCACCCTGCACCCAGATGACCGCAGGAAAGCTGACAAGCTGAAGAAGAAGAAAAGGAGAAAGGAGAGGGAGCATGCGGCTGGTGAGGAAAGTGGGGTTCAGCAGGCCCACTCGGCCGTCCCAGAGCTGCCGTACCCCGTCGCCTTTGGTGGCCGAACGATCAAAGAAGAGCCTGAAGATGATATCAGCATTCCCCTCCACCCCCAGAGTCTACATAGTCCAGTCCCATGCAAGGAGGAGCCCAGTGAGGAGCGCCGAAACTGGGACGGTCAAGACATGGAAGAAGGAGTGGTGAAGGTACAGAAGGTGGAGGGCCTTGCAGGAAACCGAACGGTGTTCCGCCAGGGGAAACAAGTGGTGTTCAGAGACGAAGATGGATCAGGAGAGGACGAGGACATCATGGTGGACTCGGGTAAGGTTTCTTATTCGTGCATATATTTATGTCTGCAACTAACGATTATTAATCGATTAGTTTTTTGGTCTATAAAATGATGAAAAATGTCGATCAGTGTTTCCCAAAGCCCACAATGATGTCCTCAAATGTCTTGTTTTGTCCACAACTCAAAGATATTCAGTTTACTGTCACAGAGGAGTAAAGAAGTTAGTTAGTTTGTCAGAAACTTTATTGTCCACAATGTGGAAAATTGTCTTTGGCTTCACCATAATCAACATGAGTTACAAATAAGACAATAGTAAGAAACGGTAAAAACAAAAAAACATTGGAGGAGCTTGGAGTTCAATCATATACAATTTCGTAGGCCTGTTAAAAATGTACAATTTGCAAAATCCGCAAACATGCGATAAATGTGCAAATTCAGCACAGGGTGGGGGTGAGGAGGTTGCCCTGTAAGCTACAATTAACTATGTATTTAATAATGTAACTGCGCTGGGGACAAATGATTTCTTATTGACATTTTTGGTGGCTCGTGGCAGTCTAAAGCGCCTTCCTGAGGGGAGCAATTCAAATTGTGGGTACAATGGATGGGACGGGTCACCTGTTATGTCAAGAGCTTTCTTTTTGGTATTCAGTACATGCCTGCTGCTTAGTTGCATCTTTGGTTTCCCTGTAATTTTCCTGGCCTTGTTAACCGCTCTCGACAGTTTCTGTTTACATTTGATATTCACATGTCTGTACCAAGCGACCATGTTAAAGGACAAGATGCTTTCCAACCAGAAACCAGAATTTATTCACATTTAAGAAGCTGGAATCAGAGAATTTGGACTTTTTTTTCCTTAAAAAATTGCTCAGCCTGATTAATCGATTATCAAAATAGTTGGGTGATTAATTTAATAGTTGACAACTAGTCAATCAACGGTTGCAGCTCTACATATATTGCATTGTTACAAGTTTGACAATGTGACCAAGCTTAACTCGCCGTGTGCTCTCTCCTGTCCTCTCAGACGACGACTCGTGGGACCTGGTGACGTGTTTCTGCATGAAGCCGTTTGCGGGCCGGGCCATGATCGAGTGCAACAAGTGTAACACCTGGATCCACCTGTCGTGCGCTAAGATCCGCAAGAACCACGTGCCAGAGACATACGTGTGCCAGAGCTGCCGAGAGTCGCACGGAACCCTCGATGCCCGCCGCTCCTACCGCCCGCGCATAGGCCCGCGCAAGCATCTGCTAGAATGACCCCAGGTCCGAACCCTGAACTCTGACCCCCCTTCCACTCCTGCTCCCCCTTCACCTGCTGGACTGACCCTTCCACAAATTCAGGTCTTGCACCCTTCAGTCTCTGTCCTTCTTGGTCAGCCATGAACTCACATTTTCTACGAACACTTTGGTGGACCTATCCCTACAGCCTTTATCCCATTTGAAAACAGTTTGAGTGCTATTTTAGATTTACTTAAGGTTTGTTCCTGCTTCCCTACAGACTCTGTGCGTAAGGCAATCACTGAATGGATGTCTGTCTGTAGATGACATTAGCATAGCAGCAAACCTCTACTGTTGGTGTCTCGTGAACACTGGAAACATTTGAACTGCCATAGAGAGAGAGAGAGAATACCCTCACAACTGCCACCCACTATGGTGCATGCTGGGATTTGTGGGAGAGACAGTTTGCACTTTTTTTTAAAGAATCCATATGACCTTTCTGTCATAGGGCCAGGTATGTCTTTCTGATTAAACTGGATTTCTCTTACACGCGTCTTGTTACACGATTAACCGTTAAAAATGAGAAAACAAGTTAAGCCTTGTGTTAATTGCTTCAGATGGTGCTATAGTATTAAGCTGAGGTATAATCCAATATAACAAAGATGTAGGATAAGCGACTAGAGTCTGCATCCGCTTTCATGTTTGTTGTTCTGTTTTTGTTATTGAAGACATTGTGAAAGAATATCATTGAGGCTTGAAGCCCGTACGACCGAACCAAGCGCTTGTTCCTCTCCCTTCTACTTCACAAACCGTCTTCCAGCCTCCGCTACTCCTCTGAATCAAGATGTTTCTTGGCCACACATGAAGCTTTCACACAATTTACTCCTCATGTTTAAAACAGTGTTCCTTTTTCACCAGAGTTCTGTTTCTGATGATTTTTTTTTTTCATAATAAATAACTTGTTATTTCACAGATTTAAAAAAGAAAAAAAAAGCACCACATAACCGACAAGATTCAGATGACAGTTTTCAGTAAAGGTGTTTTCTTTTGCCTCTGCTCAGTTGTTTTAGCTGCATTTTATGACCGGATTGAACAGTGGTATTGTTCTTTACTTTTATTTTCCAAATCATTATTTATATTCACTGACCGTTTCATGCTCATGACAGAGTCTTCAGAGACAAGCATATTAATGGAAGGGAACTCCTATGGCCGTCCTGTTTAAGTATCAACAGATAAAAAGCTATCTTAACTGGAATAGTGTTGTTAAAAAGATTCTCAAGAGTCCGGTTGAAATTATGCATGTGAGTGTGTGTTTGTTTCGATGGTTGACACTGCGAGGGTGTTGGCAATGCATGTGCTGCTATGGCTCGACTAAAGCTCCATGGTTTTTGGTCTTTTGTAAGACGGAGAAATGGATATCTGCAAAGATCCGTGGGCAGGGTCGGTTTGTTTTGTTTGTCTCTGAAGGGTCGGATCAGAAGAAGAACTCTGTCTCTAATCACCTCTCACTAATGTTTTCACAGCAGTATTCAGCAGCGGGGTTTTAGATGTTTTACCCTAAAACTTGCTGGAAATTGGATTCTAAGCTTTGTTATTCATGTGCCATCTGCTGTTGCTTCTGATTATATAAAAGCCATACTGTAGTGACAGATTTTAGACTCAGAACCTTTATATTAGTCCAGGATGGGATTTTACAATGCAGAATCAATGACTTGACAACGACTAAAACACACAATGAATGTTTGGTATGTTAAGAACACACGACTTTCTAAGAGTTCAAAGTGGTTAAGCTCATCTCTGCACTCTTGTCTTCTAGTATTTACAAGTGTTGGTTCACTGGTTCGTACCAAGCAATCGCCAGATCTTAAAAAAAACATCAGGTCGTGATGTTTTTAAGACGTTTCAAGACCTAAAATTATTTGCTGTCTCTCAGGACGTTCATGTCCTGAAGAGAACCTGAAGCGACGTCTTCAGGCATTTCTAATTTTAGTCTGCGTCTTTAAGACATCAGTGGAATTAATGTTAGCAATGCTCATTGTGATACAGCTCGTTTATTCTGATCTTGGGTTAATCCTATCCCCTTATTGAGAAAGCGTTGTCTGTTCTGTGGTGCAAACTGTTTCTGTGAAACTATTGTAAACTATTGTAAATAAAGAGTTACCATTTTAACTTGTTGCTTTTTGTCTTTTTAAAGGTACTGAACTACGGTGGCCTTTAGGTAACGTAAAAACGCGAAAGGCTTTGCCATTCCGTGCTTTCTTAATTTTGGCATTTAGTCTTAGTCTTAAAATAAAAATGCATATTAGTTTTAACCACATTTTAGTCATTTTTACCCTTCATAGTTTTAGTCTAGTTTAGTCTAGTTTTAGTCGACAGTCATTCTATTTTAGTCAAAATATTTTCTCTTAATTTTGTAATCTTTTTTTTTTATTTAATCTTAGTCATGTTTAGTAACCACATTATATTGAACATTTCTGTTATTTTAGTCAAACTTATTTCACATAAAAATGTTTCTTATCTGATGAAAACACAGGTTGAATGATTAAGAATGCAGCTTTGCAGTTAGTTTGAATCCTCCTGACATGCACTCATTAATGATGCGCGGTTCAGTTTCACCCATCCATCTGTTATGAGAGCCAACCCGCCCACCAAACATGTAAAAATATGCGTTACTCAACCACCCGAACCCGACCCAGCCTGCAAACCGCCAACTTTATGCATTATAGTAGCACGATTGTCAGGATTGAGGTGTGGGAGAAGGACCGAGACAAACTGAGCGCCGCCGCCGCAGTGTGTGTGTGTGTGAGTGTGTTTTGAGACAGAGAGAGGGGAAGAGATGGTGGAAGGTGACAAAATAAAGAGATTTTGGTTAATTTGGAAAAGTTTTTATGTTTTTAAACTACATTTTAGTTTCGTCTTTTTTCGTCAATGATATTGCATGTTTGATATTGTCACCGTCGGTGTTTAATGACGTCGGTGCCGTCTCATCGTAGTCATGGGAATAAAGGTCGTCGAAGAACATATTTCGTCATAGTTTCCGTTAACGAAATTAACACTGGTTCTGGGCTACTGTAGAAACATGGCGGACTACGTGAAGAGGACACGCTCCCTATGTAGATATGAAGGACTCATTCTAAGCTAACAAAAACGCAACGATTCTTAGTTTCAGGTGATTATACACTAATGAAAACATAGTTATGAATATTATATTCCATTTCCCCCAAAATGTTACATACTGTTCCTTTAATACACAGTGCATGTTTTGTTTTTTTAAACTGGCTGGTCCATCTGCAGTGCTCTGGAAATCAAACAATGTGATCGCTTCATGTTTATTGTTGTCTTTACAGGACAGAGAACACAGGCTCCTCAACCATACATACGGTACATTTACACACTAGTGAGGGTCAGTTTGGACGAGGGGCTGGAGTGTAACAGCAGGGAGCAGTCTCTCTGCTGACCTCATGGTGGCACTAGAGCAGAGATGACCAGCTGACCTGTCAAAATACTTTACAACACACTTAAAAACAGACGAGAAGACAAATACTACAAACAGAATCAGTGCAAAATGGCTGCTGTAATAGTGACCCCGACGCAAGACTATATCTCACTGTAGAGATGGACATCCTTCCAACTAAATACCAAAACGTATCCATCTCAAAGCTTAAAGGTTTTATTTCTGAGCCTACCCAAACCTTGCAGGTCAATCACAACAATGGAAAAAGAAACTAAATGAATCATGGAGGGCACCATATAAAGTCAACCGGACTAGTCATAACTTCTTAGATGTAAACTCTGGAGTTCAGTAGAAGTGTACAGCTTTAATTAGAGGCTCCACTTCCATGAAACCTAACCTCCACTTTTGTGCAATATATTACCTTTTGCATTCAATAAAATACCTTTTGTATCCTACAGTAGTAGTTTCTATAGTGTTTTCAGGGATTCCCCTGAAGCCCATGATGGGGTCTCCCAACAAAATGAGGAATAACTTAATAACTCTCGCCTTTTTCCCTTCGTAGTTACAGAGTCAATCCACAAATAGGGTTTATGTGAATTGAAAGTATAATGAGCACTTCTGTGCAGCAACACCTATCTGTATCTGAACAGAAAGTGCATCATAGGATATTAGATTTCCCCATGTCAACCTCACCACTCTGATAAGAAAATGTCTACATTAAAGGTGAATCACTGTTTGGATTAAAAGACAGCCAAGTGACGAGCACTGTTTTAGCAACTTATACATTATCATGTATAAAATGTGACATGGCATTAGCAGATTTAATTAAATATTTAAATAAAAAGAAGAGGGACAGAGAACATCAAATTAAAATATATGGCACAGGACTGGTGAACAAACTGAACAAAGTCAAACTAATAAATGTGCCATAATCTGTAAAATGTTTTTAGTGTGGCTCAATTCAGCTCCAGTCATAAGTTATTGTCTGTCATAGTGTCCGTTTCAGCAGCAAACACGACCTTGATGAGGGAAAGTGTTGACCAACGCCCTCTACTGGTCGCATCACAACCACAAAATCTTAATTCATATCTCCATTTTTTTGCAAAATTATCACAAATCCATTTTCCCCCAGTAGCTACTGTTACCAGCAGCGTAGGGTTTGGATGTACAGCAGCTGACATACAAACTATAACATTCACTTATTAAAAATCATTGTAAGAAAATTCTGCTGGGCTGCAACTGCACAGCGAAAAAATCAATAAAACACTGACGCAAATCAAATCGAAGAGGAACTTCTGCCTATAAATTGCAGCCTGGCGTGAATTATTTATAAAATCTGTATGAAGAATTCAAGCCCGTCTCTCCTTCGGTTGGATCGCTACCATCAAAGGGCATCTTCATCACTTTCCCTCCTCCCGACTTCCACATCCCAACCCTCACAGATATCAGTTTGGAGCACCAGTTTACACATGAGCAGCAGCCGTGTCACTAAAAGGCATAATAAATTAGACACACATTTCAACATAAACATGGTGATCAATCCTCAGTCCTGGCCCCGCCTCCGGCTCACTGAGACATGATTCTGCATAGTAGTACTCTAAACATAGTGTAACGTTATTAGATTCAAACCTACCAGGGTGATACACATACAGGACAAAAGACGACGATGATATGGGGTTAAAATTACAGCTCATTTGTATATACTTGACATATGAAATGTCAAGAAACATCTTTATGTGCACTTTTAGCTCATAGTTGACAGGAATGGTTCCACCACGTCCGCGGTGACCATCAGCCTCCTCTGTGTAGTGCATATATAAAACTATGTTCAGGGCCAGTGTCTGATCTCCTGCAGCAGGCAGATATCTGAGCAGCCCTGTCAGGCGTAGCAGACTAGAGACACAAAGGGTGACACCTTGTAGAAACTCTGAGCTGACTCCTGTATTCTGCTGAACCTCGGAGACGGCCCGCGGGAGAGGGAGGAGTGGAGGAACTCGATAAACAGATTCACTAATAACCATGACAGAAGAGGACCAGAGGAGAGAAACAGACTTATTGTTGACGTGTCCCCTTCCATTCTTGGGTTCTCCTGTTTTACACAAAGTCTGTTTTATCCGCATCTTTGCCCTCTGGTGCTACAACAGCGCGGGGCTCCTAGGACTCGGCCTCAATTCTGTGAGCTGAAAAGACAAAATACGTGTAATTTCAACATGGATGCAGGCTGTTACAGTAGTAGTGTGCAGCTATATTATAACAACAATGGGTTTTAGTTAAAGAGGCTGTCCTACTAACATTGCTTGGGTATCCGTAGCGACTCGATGTCTGCAGAGATGACTTGGTGCATGACACCTCTGAACTGGTACAGTAACTTGAGACTCTTCTCCTCTCCTACACAGGGGTCGTAGAAGCCTGGTAACCCCGCCTGCACACAGATGAACAATGCATATGCATGCATGCAGATTTGTGGATAATCAAATGAGCACACTGACATGTAAGTAAACACACACACACACACACACTCACCTTAGAGGCCTCGGTGAGGATGAGTTTGGAGTCCTTGACCAGGCACTGCAGAGGCACAGTGACGTCGATGACCTTTGCTTTCTCCTGCTTCTGGCTGGTGTCTGACACAAACTTTCCATACCAGGCATTCAGGATGATCAGACCTAGACAGTAACATACAGTGTTTAGTGTTTTCATTAGCGGGCATGGCAAGCTGTTTTAACATTTAATCGAACCACACTCCCTACCTGTAATTACATTTAAGATATCCATATTAGCATTTCTCCCCTAGTCGAAACTGTATTCTCACTACTCCGAATGGTAATTAAAGATCCACAATAACATTCTTACTAGTAGAAATTGTATTTCAAGATATCTATAACTTTGATTGTACTGGTGAATACTAAATGTAAGTTATCTTTAAATCCTCAAAAATTATAAGAGGCTGTTTTGACATTTAAGAGCAAGACTGGATATGTATTACAGATATCTGTAATTCTTCCTACTTACACTAGCTAACACCAACATTTCAGATATCCACAGTGACATTTTTCTAACCACAATTGTCATTTTAGATATCCACGTCATTCTTCGTAGGACAGATTACGTCGCTTTTGCCATTGATGTGTATTGGGCTTTCTATTTCAGATGTTCACAATTGCATTTTTGATATCCAGAGAGAATATTCTGGATATCTGCAATAGATTTCTTAATTGGAAGAACTCCCATTTCAGATATCTACAATCTAATTGTTACTAGTCATAACTGAAGTGAGTCATTTTGGCACTTCATTATCTTTTTGGATGTCCAGAAAAGATATCCACAATACATTTGTGGATATCTGCAATTGCACCGTTTCTAGTCATAATTCTAATTGTAAATATCTGAAATTGCATTTTTACTAGTTTAAACGCCAATTGTAGATATCCGTAATGATATTTGTACTAGTCACAATGTATTTTGGATGTTCAAAATTACATTATGGATATCTGGAATGTTTTTTCATTTTGGATATCTGAAATTAAAATGATGACTAGTAACAATTAGATTGTAGATATCTGAAATAGGAGCTTTTACTAGTAAGATGTCTATTGCAGATATCCAGAATGATCATTGTAGAGATGAGAAAAATGCAATTGTGCAACATCATTGGCAAAAGTGACGTCAGAAAGATGTTGTGGATATCTAACATGACAGCTGTGGATTGGAAGACTGTCATTGTGGAGATCTGAAATATTCATTTTGACAAGTTAGACTTGTTAAAACGGCTTGCCACAGTATGGGTGTGTATATATAAATTAGATATAAACCAGACGCTCAGTTTAAAACAGAGAGCAGTACAAGCGGATTGGAATAATGCACAGGATGTGACAGACATGAGGAGTACACAATTATGTGTTATTGTGTGAATAACACATACTTCTTGGACAGAGCTTCCAGAAGGTGCTGTGAACACACCACATCATAGAGTGACTCTTCAAATAATCACATGCACCCTCTACACAAATATAACAGGAAATCCATTAGCACACTGAAAATTATAGTCTTGATTTACGCCTGTGTACTCTCTGGTGTTCTGTGCACAGACTTACAAGCTTAACCTATGTAAACACTGCAGCGCGGAGATGGGCTGCATCATCCGAACTCGCTTCACAGCGGTAGGTGAACTTAGAAAAACAGCTACAGTATATCACACAGCTAACGCAACCACGAGAAATGTGTTTGAATTACACATTTGGAGTTTTACCAAGTTTTTGGCTGCAAACTTAAAAAAAAAGGTTCTCAGTTTTTCACCCTAGTGTATCATCTGTGTGTGTCTGTATGTGTGTGTGTGTGTTCCCTCACCCATCTTGGATTCTTCCCCTTCTATGATTCTCCTCACAGACTCCTGCATCAGCAGAACCTGCAGAGGAGCCGAGGGAGAAAGAGGAGGAGGAGGAGGAGGAGGAGGAGGAGGAGGAGGAGGAGGAGGAGGAGGAGGAGGAGGAGGAGGAGGACGACGAAATAGAATAGGATAGAAGAGTTTCAGACGAGATGAGGAGAACTGAACCTAGAAACAATGATCAATGATCCCCCCCCCCCTCCGCCACACACACAACGAATAACTGTGTGTTTGCATGTGAAGACTCACAGCAGACTCTGCCTCGTGCTTCTTCTTGGCGATGTCTGTGGCCGAGCTCTTCCTCTGCAGCTCCAGATCTCTGAGAAGCACAAAGCAGACATCAACAATCACCCACTGGGATTCACTGTTGAGGCTCTCTGTGATGACAGCGCCAGTGTGGAAGAAACCCTCCCCGGTAGTATTAACGACACCCATAATCAAAAAAGTTGCATCTCTGCCCAACTGTGTAGTTCCCTTCAGCTGATGGACATTAAGTTTCATAATCAAACTAAATTATGTTAATAGCTTAAGGTGCAGTTCGCAGAATTTGGTACACTGTTAAAGTTTGTGTCAGAGGTTATGAGGACGGGAGATGTACTGACTGCTCTTTCTGTGCATGTGTATAGGGGATGATGATCAGTCTGTGGATGGCCATGTAGAGCAGCACGGGTCCCACGGTGGCGTAGAAGACAGCACTGGGCAGCAGCTGATCCGTTAGGTGGACTGGAAACAGGTATGTCTGACTGGCACGCGACAACCTGCACGGCAACACACACAAACACACACACACATTAGAGAACGATGCAGGGAGATAAGGACCCACGAGAGGATGAGATCATATTTTGGGGTTGGCCAGTACTTGATCTTGAGTGTGACTCCCTGAGGGACCCCGATGCTGACAGTGGCTGACAGGACACTGTGTCGGCTGATCTTCCTCTCTGCTCCATATTCCACCACGGTACCGAACCAGCCTGTCCTGGAGAGGGAGGAACACGAAGATGAACATGAGAGACCAGGAGAGTTACTGTAGGCAGCTACTAAAGGCAATAACACGGGCAGAGTAGGACAGAGCCGGTACAACCAGAGATTCAAATGCTAAAATGTGAAGCTCAGGCCTGTTCAATTAATTTTTTAAAAGGGCCAGATTTGGAAAAACAGTGAAGTGGCAAGGGGTCGGACATTTATATTTCTTATCTGGTCTGCAAAGCTAGCAATTTAAATGTGAAAACAATACACATTTTTAATCTTAGATTATTGTTTTAATAAACACAATGTTGCATTTAACATCTTTTTTTATTCAGTTTCTCTTAATTTCCATCTTCTTAAACAACCTTTTTAACAAAATAAGTATTTCTGTGTTAACAAGACATAACTAATGATTGGGCTAATTAGCCTAATCTTCTAATAATCAAACATGTAAACACCCATAAACTTTGTGTTATGTTAGCAGATTATTTAAATAAATACACAATGATATTGCTTTTAACAGTCCGTAAAAGCGTCAATAGCGTGAGTGGTAAAGTTGATGACGGGAATAAACTCTCTTATTAGAAGAAAATATTATTTTTTAAATTCATTTTTCAGATTTATAAATGATCAAAGGGCCAGTTTGAGGTTGTTAAAGAGCCGGATTTGGTCCACAGGCCTCCATACACAGCTAATGTTGTATATTTTCTGTCTTCTATTGTTAAATTTAATTTAAAATTCATGTCTGTATTTATGAATGTTTTATATGTTTATGAATGTTTAATTCTTTTTATATTTTCTTACTATATTGTATAACTGCTTTTTATCTCCTGCGGCTGTTTTAATGCTACTTGTGTCCTGTCATTGTCTTTTATTTTCCTAACTCTGGAAAGCACTTTGTGTTTCTTTTTTGAAAATTTGCTCTATAAATAACATAATATTGATAGAAATTACAAACTACAAAATTTGAAGTGCAGTCCCAAGTTAATGAAATCAGTCATTTGCAGGTCACATAATTAAATGGTTTATATATTGTAGGATGTTTGATATGTAAGGCCATAAAGCTTAACTTCTCATGTTTTGTTCACTAATGATCACAAAACAATATATTTTTGATCTTGACATTACTAGGATTTGAAAAGACAAACTACTTTCTTGTAATTATGAAGTATTCACAATGTTAAAACAAAGCTTGTTATATCACAATCATTTCTTGTAATAACAAGAAAATTAAATTAAAAAACACTTTAAATCCTTCTAGTCACTTAAAGAATAATTTAATACCAGGCAGAAAAGCAGCATTTTCAGCTGGTGTTAAGTTGCTTTGACGAGGAAATTCTATCAACCAATCAATATATTATAATTTTATTTTTGCATTGTCATGTTTTTGCACATTGCCTGCCTGGTAAATCATTTGATTTACAGAAAATAAGTCCTTTGAGACACGATGGGCAGACAGACGTACTTCACAGAGCCTTTCACTTTGGTCTGGTCCTCATCCTGGAACTTGAACTGGTAGCTCATCATCAGGTAGGAGTGAGGCACACCCAGCTGGAGGACGTAGTAATACAGGATGCATATTAGTAGTGAAACATTAGTCAAATTTCAGTTAAATTACAAACTGTATTCACCATATTGCCAGCAGGTAGCTGTGTACTGTATATGTCTGCCTACCTATATGCTTATGTGTGTGTGTGTACCTGCAGAGCTAGAGTAAAGTGGCTGCTCTTTGTGTCTCGGACCAGGCTGGTGGTCATGGCGCTGTTGGGCCCCCAGCGCCACTGCAGGTAACCCATGGTGTTCTGGTCCAGGTGGCGCGCCGTCATCAAAGAACAGCTTGGCCGCAAACCTCGAGGAGAAAACTGCAAACCGCACTGGGCTGTCAGGAAACTGGACAGAGGGGACATAAAAGAGAGGACATTAAAGAGAACGGCGTACATACGTTAATACAGTAGTCCCCTATATCAAACAATCAGGCCTTACCACCGTGAAGTGATGTTGCGAAACACCTTTAACCCAACGAGAGGTCCGAGTATGTCTCCTGCACCCAACTCCACCTGCAGAGATGAATGCACATGTAATTGCTGACAGGCAAAGTCTGTGCCAAATTTACTACAACAATCTTTATTATCCCATCCTAACATTTAACACATGCACTTTGTAGTTTGTGTGTATGTGTGTGTACCTCTCCCCAGCCCTTGGCTGACGTAACCCTCCGTACGGTCATGTTAATGTTTCCCCCTCCGTTCCCATTGTGCGTAGAGAGCGAACCAGACAGCACTGCCGTGTCAGAGTTCGTCAAAGGAGCCTGAAGAAAGACAGGAAAGTTGCGCCTGATAAAACAGAGAATACTACAGCAACCCTGGCTTAGGTAATGCGAAGTGAGTGTGCGTTTTGTTGTACCTCTATGGACTGGGAAATATGCATCTTGTTGATTTCAATATGAGGAAATCCTCCTCCTGGCATCTCTTCAAAGTCCTCATCATAGCGGTCAAACAGGTCCGTTGCATCCACACCCACGCTGATGGTGCCCTGAATAATGAGGGAGTAGGAAGGGGGAGAGACTGACAGAATTAATTAAGAGAGAAGAGAAAGGGTGAGGGACATAATGTAATGAATGTGAAAACCATCCACAGTCAAAATCGATTCGTGTTACACAATGTATTTAGTAATATCTGCATAAAAGTGGCGTCCCACACAAGAAACACAGTGAAAGTAGTGAAGTTGAAGGATGAATGTGGTGCAGTTTTGACTGAGAAAACCTTGGGGTTAGTTCTTTGCTGCAGTCTCCGCTCTTCTCTTTCTCTCTGCAGCCTTTCGTACTCCTCTCGGATTTCTGCTGGAGTTCTCTTCCTCTCCACCACCTACACAGCATCACCACCATAAGGTATCGGCAATGAAGATATGTTAATGTAAAGTATGTATAATGTAGCAGAAAAACACCCTCAAGTCTAAGACTAAGAAAAAGTTTATGTTAGAAAGAATACGTACCTCCCAGCCTTCCACCTCCAACCCTTTCTTCCCAAAGAGGTCATAGATGGCTCTGGAGTGAGCATCACTGAGCACTGAGGGGAAAGAGGGCATATTACGGATCAATTTATGTAGGTGTTTTGAGTTTTTGTCTCGATTTTTTGTTTTGTGCTTTAAATGGCATTTTTGGCAATAAAACGTTGAACTAAATGATTTAAATTCCAATTGCTGTATACCTGCGAGCCTGCTTACCTTCATATGCCTGGTGCACCTGGGTGAAAAGCTGTTCAGCCTGGCTTTTCAGCTCTGGGTCTCGATGTTTGTCAGGATGGTAGAGCATGCACAGCCTGCGATATGACGCCTTTAGCTCCTCCAATGTAGCCTGTGGCAAGAGAGAGAGGACAGGTCTCACTCCTGAGTAGGGCTGCAACTAACAATTATTTTCATTTCATCTGCCAAATACTTTGTTGATTGTTCTGTAAAATGCCAGAAAAGTTGAAGTCTTCAAATTGATATTTTTTTTTACCAATCATTATATAAGACACATTATATATAGACTCCTTCAGCGACAGGCTGCTCCACCCAAAGTGTGTGAAGGAGCGCTATTGCAGGTCCTTCCTTCCTGCAGCTGTCAGACTTCACAACCAGCACTGCTCCCAGTAGACCACATACACACCAAAAAACTGACAAGAACTGCACTTTACTGTACACCAACTGTCTATCACTACTACTCAGGTGTAACTCATACTGTGCAATATCATTTTCCACTTGTGCAATTTTGTTAATAGTCTGTTTATTGTCAATACTGTATGTACTGCTCCTATTTTTATACTTCCTTCTATTTAAATGGTTCATATTTTGATACACTTTGTTTAGCTCTTCTTTTTTTTTTTACTGTGTTAGCTGATGCATCTTGTTTTTGCACTATCCCCTTTGCTGCTGTACACTGCACATTTCCCCACTGTGGAACTAATAAAGGAATATCTTATTTTATTTTATCTTATCTTAACCAGAAAAACATTTCCTACAGAAACATGCAGGAAAAAAGGTAGAAAGTAGTATCTCAAGTTAAGTACATATATAACAACATGTTGAAGTTCTGCAAATGAGTAGGCTAGCTTTAATACTTAAGTAGCCTACATTTTGGTAATTAAATAATAATGATTAAATATAATATTAATAATTTACTTGATGAAGTATTTTTTTTTACATGGTAACCTATTGCTACTTTTGCAGATCTGAGTTACTTCTTCCATCACTGCAACAAAGCTGGATTAACAATAAGGCAAAGCAAACTGGGCAACTAATAAAGGAATATCTTATCTTATCTTAAAGTAGGAAATCTTCACATTTTAAGAGGCAGCAATTTTGTTGCATCTTTGCTTATTTATTATCACAATTATTGAAGCATCCTATTTTTTTTTTTAAAGAAATTGCAAACAGCTACCAGTACACTGACATTAAACAAGGAATTTAAGTGTAACAACGTACTTCCTGTAAGGCAAAGGTGTCTGCCACAATTACTACCTTAATGTTAACTAAGGTCCTTCCTTCCTGCAGCTGTCAGACTCCACAACCAGCACTGGAACCCAAGTAGACCACTTACACACCAAAAACTGACAATAACCTGATATTTTCAGGTGGAATTTCATTCATTCATTCTCACTGTCCAATATCATTTTCCACTTGTGCAATTGTGTTAATAGTCTGTTTATTGTCAATACTGTATATACTGCTCCTATTTTTATACTTCCTTCTATTTAAATGGTTCATATTTTGTTACACTTTGTTTAGCTCTTTTTTGTACTATGTTAGCTGATGCATCTTGTTTTTTGCACTATCCCCTTTGCTGCTGTACACTGCAACTAATAAAGAAATATCTTATCTTATCTTATCTTAAAGTAGGAAATCTTCACATTTGAGAGGCAGCAATTTTTGTTGCATCTTTGCTTATTTATTATCACAATGGTTGAAGCATCCTATTTTTTAAGAAACAGCTACAAGTACACTGACATTAAAACAAGGAATTTAAGTGTGACAACATGCATCCTGTTAGGCTTATGGTGTCTGCCAACATTACTACCTTAATGTTACCTAACCTTATCCAATTGAAACACCAAGCATTAAGTCCTACAGTCAGGCCTCTCTCTAGTTTATAGAGAACTGAGATTTAAGAAGGTGCACACCGATTCAGACATATTATTTTTTGCAAAACACCCACTTCAAAGTGCAAAACACTGCATGCATTCAAGTAAAGTAGATGCAGAAATATGATGCTTTTCATGCATTGTTTCTGCAGCATCAACCTCCACAGGGATGATGGTGCTCATGAAGGAGGATGGAGGATGATGCACCGACTGCAGACTACAGGTTTCTCAATGAAAATCTACCCGGCTAAAAGGTCCCGTCACCATTCGGCGTCACTGCACAAACTGAATAAACCCCGTACCTCTTTCCTGACGTTGAGTAGAGAGTAGTAGTCCTGGTTATCAGACTCAAAATCATCATCTAAGGACGCCATGTTTGCCTTTTGCTATAGTCCCGCCCACCGCTCCAGTGTTCTGCACGCTGATTGGCTAGTCACATGAGAAGGGCGGAAGTAGTTCTTGAAGCTGATTGGCTAGTCACATGAGGAGGGCGGAAGTAGTTATGTCGTCCTCTGCTGGTTGTGTTTTGAGTTTTTTGAGCACAGCGCCAAAAAAAGATTTAATAACTCCACCATAGCCCCATACAAGAAGAAAGTGGAGTGTCTTTTCGTTGTAGAAGGTATTGTATTTGTCAGTGTGTGTATTCCCTTTCTTTGTCCTCTGACAGCCACCGTTGAGCTAGCTGTCGTCTAGGTAACGAACATTCTCAATGCTGATTAGTGATGGGAATTCCGGCTCTTTTTAGTGATCCAGATCATTTGGCTCAGCTCACCAAGAAGAGCCGGCTCTTTCGGCTCCCAAACGGCTCTTCGTTTTTACCACTTCTGCCTTTTTATAATTCAGCCAAATTTAGCTTTAGCTGTTTTGACCTATGATTAGTATGTGTGCACATATATCACTTAAATTATTCAATATAATTATAATATTTCCAGAATACCATAATTTTACATGCTGCTTCGTTTCCGACTGTCACTCATCTTGTCTGCTGTTCGCGCACTGCACTCCTCTCTTTCTTTCTCTCCTCCTCTCCCTCCTGCTCTGTACCTGTAGACAGTCAGAGCACTGCACACCTCCGCCCCTCCCTGCTTGATGGTATGATCCTTGTCTGTCATCACCTGATTGGTCGCACGGACGTCATTAACACAACATTCAGTCACAGTCAGTGCATGGAGTGCCCGTGGCATGGAGAAAATCGTCCTGTCATTCTGCTTTGAATTAATAAAAAAAAAAAAAAAAAAACGACTCTTAGACGGGAGCCGGCTCTCATCGTTCACTTAAAAGAGCCGACTCGTTCGCGAACGACACATCACTAATGCTGATATGCTGAACAACCTTCATTTATAACACAGCTGTTTAGCTACACTAAACTTCTATCCTAGCTTTTATTTTTAGCTTGTTTTTATTTTCTAATCTTTAATGTTTTAATGTTTTTATAACTGTTTAAATTATGTCTTAATGTTCTTTTGCACTTTGTCGCAATGTTCTTGAATGTTTATGTAAAGCACTTTGAATTGCCCTGTTGTTGAAATGTGCTATACAAATAAAGCTGTCTTGCCTTGTCTTGCCTTGCCTTGCCTTGCCTTGCCTTGCCTTGCAAAAAATACTTCATCAAGTAAATTATTATTATTATATTTAATTATTATTATTTAATTACCAAAATGTAGGCTACTTAAGTATTTAAACTACTCATTTGCAGAACTTCAACATGTTGTTATATATGTACTTTACTTGAGGTACTACTTTCTACCTTTTTTCCGGCATGTTTCTCTGTAGGAAATGTTTTTCTGGTTAAGATAAGATATTTCTTTATTAGTCCCACAGTGGGGAAATTTGCAGTGTACAGCAGCAAAGGGGATAGTGCAAAAAACAAGATGCATCAGCTAACACTGTAAAAAAAAAGAGCTAAACAAAGTGTAACAAAATATGAACCATTTAAATAGAAGGAAGTATAAAAATAGGAGCAGTATATACAGTATTGACAATAAACAGACTATTAACAAAATTGCACAAGTGGAAAATGATATTGCACAGTGAGAATGAAATTAAATGGGATTATTATTACTGATGCATCAACATAAGCATTTTAATGTTGGCAGTCATATAGTTAGCATTTTTTTTGGATGCAATTTACAGTATTGTCTTGTTATGAATAAAATCAACTTCAGAGCTAGAATGAGTTACAGCACAGAATATTTGCTGTAGACCAGTTTATTAGACCATTCTTAAAGGTTTCTGAATTCGGGCTGTGTATTTCTCTGTATATTGAGCGTTTTGATACTTTCACAGTATTTATAAAAGCACTTAAACCTGCTTTATAATATAAAAGCCATGAAAATGTCACTTTTTACAGTATGGGACCTTTAAGGTACAGTTGCCTTAGAATTATTCAAGTAAATGTGCTTACTTTCCACCACCACACCACTACTCAAAGAGTTTAGTTCTACATTTGTGATCATATATATTGTAGTTTGTATATTGTAGTTTCTAATCTTGTCTCTGCCAGCATTGAAGGCTACAGCTTTGTTTACATGAAATGACAATTGTCTTGCATGTTTGTTTGTTTGGCATGCATCATCATTCCTCCCATCAGACAAAGACACACCGTTTTGTGGATTTAAATTAAATAGATCTTTGTTTTTTTTTGCTAGGATGTTCCTCATTGTCATTCATCAAGCTTACAGCACATAATATTTGCTGTACACCAGTTTATTAGACCATTCTTAATTGGCAAGGTACAGTTGCCTTAAAATTATAAGTACTCAAGTAAATGTACTTACTTTCCACCACCACACCACAACACAAAGAGTTTAGTTCTATATTTGTGTTCATATATGTTATACAGTAGTTTCTAATCGTGTCTCTGCCAGCATTGTATGCTACAGCTTTGTTTATATGACAATTGTCTTGCACGTTTGTGCATCATTCCTTGCATCAGACAAAAGACACACCGTTTTGTGGGTTTAAATTAAATCGATCTTTGTTTTTTTTTTGCTAGGATGTTCCTCATTGTCATTCATCATGCTTGAACTCTGTCGATGCCAAGAGCCTTGTGTGCCTGCCTCTGCACTCCGAGGCTATATGCGCAGAGCATATACGTACACTGAAGACGAACCATTCAAAAGCTTAGTTTTCCGTGAAGCGTGTCTACGGAGAGGATTGTCTCTGTCAAACACAAGGCTTTGGTGCAAAGGCGATATTCTACCCCGAGGCAACAGAGTGACAGTGTGGGTTTGAAACAAACGCATAATGGTCCCGGTTGAACCCCCTACTACTATTTAGAGGAGGAATAGCCGAGGATGAAACGGTGGAATTATAAACATCACCATCAGTGAGAATATTGTGACAGGCTCGTTAAAGAAAAAAACTTTCCTGCTATATAGAGACAAAAATACGCAACAAGAGGAGGTTTTTCATTTCATCCTATATAAGTTTTCACCTGACCTATACCATCACTTCAACTCAATAACACGACTCAAAGAGAGCAGGTATAGTGAGTGAGTGCGCACAGCCTGTGTGTGTGTGTATAGGCGCGTGTGGAGCTGTCCTTTCAGCACCACCAGCTTCAACACCACGAAGCCAATGACCGCAACTAGAAACACACTACACTGTAAAAGAAAACATTTTTACAGCTTTTTTCAATAAATTTAAATTTTTTTTTTTACTGTATTTCAAAATGACAGAATTTTTTTTTTAAATTACATGTTTCATTTGTGATTTATATGTAAATGGTCTTAGATTTACAGTATTTTTTTTGTAATCACAATCGTAATTATCTGTATTTAAGCTTTTCTTGATCATTTTTAAAGATAATTATTCTGTTTTTTAGAGGTTTACGACTCTATTTTAACAATTCATTTATGTTAGAAGAACATGGAATCCTAAAAATATTTCTTGTAAAAATACAGATTTTCTTTGCAAAACTTCTGAGAGTTAATGTAAATTTGGGCTTTTGAAATGTAAAATTACATGTTTCATTTGTGATTTATATGTAAATGGTCTTAGATTTACGGTGTATGACTATTCTAACAATACATATATTTTAAAAGTAAAATATTTATTGTAAAATTACAGTAAAAAAAAGGCTAATTATATAAAGATAATTACTGTTTTTTGTTTTTTTTTACAGTTTATTTATGTTAATTAACGGACAGTATTTTTCCGTTTTTTAACAGACATTTTCTGGCGCCCCTGCTGCCGGAAAATTTCCGTTATTTTACACTTTTTTTTTTACAGTGTACTACTTCCTCATAACATTGCACCTTGAACTTTGACCTTCTCTCCATGTATCCCCAGCACAGAGGATTGTGGGTCAGCATAGCCAGAAAAGCATGCTGGCTTGCATACAATGCAAAATGTGACCGGGTGTAGTAGGACATCCTGGTATTTTTTGGCATACTGCATTTGACATATTACGTATTTGGGCATACTAAATCTTTTTCTGGCATACTAAATAGTAGGGTAGTATGAGTATTGGAACACACAGTACGTACTAAAGGCACAATGTTATGCATACTGCATGCAACACTACACAGCTGCAGTACGTACTAAAAGTAAAAAGAAAAAGTATGCGATTTGGAACGCACCCTAGATCCCGCATCAAAGTCTTTTGCTGCGTTCCAAATCGCATACTTTTTCGTTTTACTTTAGTACGTACTGCAGCTGCCCTTATAAAGTAGGTACTGTTGCATGCAGTATGCATACAATTGGGACATACAACTTTATACTTCATCATAACATTGCACAAACCTTGCTCATATATTCACTGCTCAGAGCAATGCGACCGGCTGTGTGCTCCACTACTCATACTACCACACTATTTCGTATGCCAGAAAAGATTTGGTATATCATAGTATGTCAAATGCAGTATTTTTTCTGGCTATTCTGACCCACAATCCTCTGCACAGCAGATATATATGAGCAAGAGGGTGAAAGTTCAAGGTGCAATGTTATGACAAAGTAGGTTGTCCCAATTGTGTGCATACTGCATGCAACAGTAGTATGTACTTTGTATTGGCAGCTGCAGTACGTACTAAAAGTAAAAAGAAAAAGTATGCGATTTGGAACGCAGCCTTTGTCATTTAGATTCAAGAGGGGTTTCAATTAGCCTTTAGTACTGTAATATTACAAGAAATATTTTACTTTTAACATATATTTATTGTTAGATAGTCATACACCGTAAATCTAAGACCATATAAATCACAAATGAAACATGTCATTTTACGTTGCAAAAGCCCAAATTTACATTAACTCTCAGAAGTTTTGCAAAAAAAATCTGTATTTTTACAAGAAATATTTTTAGAAATCCTTTTCTTCTAACATAAATTAATTGTATAGAGTCATAAACATCTAAAAAACAGAATAATTATCTTTAAAAATGATCAAGAAAAGCTTAAATACAGATAATTACGATTGTGATTACAAAAAAAATACTGTAAATCTAAGACCATTTACATATAAATCACAAATGAAACATGTAATTTAAAAAAAAAAATGCTGTCATTTTGAAATACAGACAAAAAATGTAAAATTTCTTGAAAAAAACTTTTTTTTTTACAGTGTACGTACTAAAGGCACAATTTTATGCATACTGCATGCAACACTACACAGCTGCAGTACTTACTAAAAGCAAAAAGAAAAAGTATGCGATTTGGAACGCACCCTAGATCCCGCATCAAAGTCTTTTGCTACGTTCCAAATCGCATACTTTTTCTTTTTACTTTTAGTACATACTGCAGCTGCGTAGTGTTGCATGCAGTACCCATAACATTGTGCCTTTAGTACGTACTGTGCGTTCCAATACCCATACTACCCTACTATTTAGCATGCCAGAAAAAGATTTAGTATGTCCCAATACATAATATGTCAAATGCAGTATGCCAAAAATACCAGGATGTCCTACACTGTAAAAAAACAAGAATATGCGATTTGCGATTTGGAACGCAGCCTTTGTCATTTAGATTCAGGAGGGGGTTCATAATTTATGGCGAGACTACGACCTTAACATCGCCTTTTTTTGTCAACACTCCGGCTGGATTTTGCATGTGCAGAAATGGATGGAGCGCGGCGCGTTTTGGATGTGTGCGTAATGTTGGAAAAAAGGTGTGTGTGTGTGTGTGAGAGAGAAGACGATGATGAGCATGATGATGATGCTGTGGGAGGCTGTCAAGGTGTCCTCGAATACAGACGTCGTTCAGTGACGTGAGAGAGAGAGAGAGAGAGAGAGAGAGAGAGAGAGAGAGAAAGAGAGAGAGAGAGAGAGTGCGCGTAAACGCCAAAAGGTGGGCGGTGCCAAACGGGAACAAACGGAAGGATGGAGAGTTCCGCGAGTCACCATCACGGATCCCCGGTGTCACTCCTCACCTCGTGGACCAATAGCATCTCTGAACGAGGCAGGCTCGCCCCCCCCCCCCCTCTTCATCCTCAGCCCCGCCCCCCTCCTTGAGCTGTCCTCTCTGTGCACGCGCGTGGTCCTCCCCCCCCCCCCCCCACCTCTCCATCCTCTCCTCCTCTCTACATCCCCTCCCACCCCCCCCCCCCTCTCCACCACCACCACCACCTCCACCACCACTAGGTCGAGTCGAGGAGGAGGAGGAGGAGGAAGAGGAGGAGGAGGAGGAGGGATGAGGCGCGCGGCGGAGGGGAAATGGCTGCCGAAAACAAGCCGGAAGGTAAGAAGAGAAATAAGGGGTTTTTATATTATTTGGAGATGGCAGAGTCCTGGTTCAAGACGAGGCAGATGAAGGGATGGAGGCATAGAAAAGAGAGGAGAGAGGGCTTTCCCTTTTCTTCTTCTTCTAGCCCCGTCCTGGAAAACACACGGACGCTGGTGCTGGTGCTGAACCAGCGACTGTGTGTGTTGGAGGAGAGAGAGCACGGTTAACCGACAGGACAGGCAAAATAAATAACGATGAAGGAGAGTTGTCCCGTCGGTAAGGAGGCTCTGAGTGTGAGGGGTTAGTTTTTCCACCGTCCGATGCTTTGCCAGCGTTTCCCCCCCGCCTGAGCAGCTGGTTTATGAGTGCTTTTGAAAGCGTTTAGCATAAAAGGGGATGGGGATGAGAGTGGTGGTTCATGCTGAAGGAATTCAGATGCTTTCTGTGCCTCTGGGTGTGTGTGTGTGTGTGTGTGTGTGTTTATGTGTCTCTCTTTAAGCCTTAAAATACATTTTCCTTTCACTGACATGCACCTCCCCAGACCATCTGTGCATTTTATTTAGTCATAACCTAAATGTTAGTGTGTGTTTATGTTTGTGTCCATTTGATGTGTTGCTAAGGCATTGAAGGTGAGAATCTGGCTGCATTTAGGGAGAGGGGGGGTGGTTGGGGGGGGAGGTGGTGTGTATATGTGTGTCAGTTTTAGGTCATGTATGAATTAAATTTTTTTAATTTACTCCCTCGGCTAAACTCTCGGGGGTCATCATTGTCACACACACACACAGCCACCATTTCATTCATTCCGGCCGTTATTCATTCTTTCATGAATTATTTAAGAGATGACCACAATCACCATGGCGATAATATCTCCCATCTCAACTCATAGGTTAATGAAATCTTTATTTCTTACTCAGTAAGTGTTTGACATTTGTTTATAAACACCCCCCCCCCCTCCTGGTTTCAATCCGCTCTTAAGTATTGCTTTCCTTGCCCATACTGACATCACACATTCCCAGTCAAGCCAATAAATGTGTTGTTATGGACGACAACGCAGTTCCTCCGCAACTTAAAGAGCTAAACTGACACACCGCACTGACGACATCGCATTTTATTACCAGACTATTCTGATGTCTTCCTCAGCAAAGTGATACTGAAAATAACAGGAGGAGGCTTTAACCCTGTCTCCACTAGGGAGCGATGCTGAGAAAGATTTCTTTAAACGGGCAGTTTTTTGGGGGATAACTTGAGCTACACAAGTAGTATCATACACTTGAGAAAGCGCACATGTCCAGGTGTGCAGCAGATAAAGTTAGACACGCATACATAAGAGCGTGCAGGCGAGCACGCAGAGTGCAGCCAGAGGCAAAGGGAAGGCCGTGGGTTGAGAGTCCCGTTGCGTGAAAAGACTGTAGATGAGACAGATGGCCCATGGGCAGATCAGCAGGCACTGAACCACATAAATATAAAACCATCCCCCTGCCCATACTGCACTGTACCTACACACACAACCACACATCCACAGTATGATGGGTTTTTTGTCAGCTGCCCCCTCTGTGTTACGTGTAGAGACGATGTAATAATTTACGAGCCTCAGCCCCGTGCTGAATGGAAGCCAAATGAATCGCAGGGGCGACGAAGGCAGGATCTCTCTCCATCCACTGGCAGATGTGCGTGGCGCTGATCAGCAGCAGAGAGTACACCAGTGGGCATGAGAACAACATCCACCATATAGCCTGGAAGACCATCTCCCTCTGCGCTGGTTGGTCTACTTTGTATCATAGCAACAGTGGTCAGGGAAACAGAGAAATGATGAGAGAGAAGAGAAACTAAAGCTGGGTACAAGTTAGTCACACACATGGAGGCAGTGTATCTACTGTGGCCAATCGATCAGGGGACACAATGGAGGCAAGTTAGTGGATCAAAAAATGGATCAGCCCACATGCAGATCACTTGGAGTTTTGTTTTCTGGGCTTTAGAGGAGGGAGAATGACGTGAGGTGCCAGGGAAACCAAAACCTGGAGCGTCTCCTAAATATGTTGTCTCTTTCTCCCCTCTTTTGTAGGACTGAAGAAGATAAGAAATCCAGAGCGAATGGTCAGGATTGCCGTTGGTTACACCGGACACACCCCTCCCAAGAGTGACGACACTGACGCCAACAGTAAGAGACACACAAACACTCTCTTCACACTGTTTGGGCGTGCGTGCGCCAACATTTGTCTGTGGCACAGGGTGACTCTGGGAGCAAGTATAAAAGCCTTCTGGCAGAATGATGTGATGCGGGAACTGACTGAGGTCTCCTTCTCATCTGCTCTGTAACGGATCACACTTACACACACACACACACTCACACGTACACAAAACAAACACACACTGTGTCTCTGTGCTGAGATGTCATTCCAATTCAGCTCTGTTACACATCATGTTTATTCATGCATGCCAGTACAGTATTAGCGGGCACACACACACACACACACACATACACGCACACACACACACACATTATTGCACATAGAGAAGGCACGGCTTACTTTGGCTATCAGGAGTTTATTGTCACACCTAATCTGTACACATGCATTATGTATCTATAATCCTCAATGGGCCTGGTTAAACTACAAGTGAGATGGAGTGTGTAATCTGGGGTCGCCGCATGGTCGTGTACGACTGTGTCCCGGGCATGTGTGTGTGTGATTGCTGCGGTGTGTTAGAGGGACTATAAAGGCAATGATTGCTTTGATTGGTTATTGATTTCTGAGGACATGACGCAGATGCATGTCTCTGCTTCTGCTGTGTGTGTGTGTGTGTGTGTGTGTGTGTGTGTGTGTGTGTTAGGGGGACAAATTGGAGGAAAATAAACAGATGTGAGGAGGAGCAGACAGACATGCTGCTTAGCGAAGTGGTGGTGGGGGTTATTATGGGTATAGCAGAGGAAGATACCCCCTCTATAAACCCCTTTCTCTTTTCAAAAGGAGCAGTTGGCATCAAACGTAGGGGCGTAAGAAAATATCAATACACATGAGTATCGCATTATTATGTGTTGTGATATTGTATTGAGTTACACTAAATTTTGGCGAGGAAAAGCACACCCACTCGATGATAATCCCATGCAGTTTTGAGAAGAAAACACCTTGCAGTTTTTTGGCATTCAGTAGGATACAAATGTGTTATTTTTTCTTATTCTAAAATGTTGTGTTTCTGGTGTGTTCTTTATACTATGACAATTTTTCCTAAAATTACATTTTAAAAAATCTCAATATATCGCCTTGCTTACAGTATCGCAATATATCGCAATATATTATATCATTACCCCTGTATCGTGATACGTATTGTATAGGGCTGTGTATTGGCAGGAATCTGGCGATACTATACGTATCCCAATACAGGAGTAACGATTCAATATATTGCAATTTTTTTCAAATCTAATTTTAGGAAAACTGTCACTATAAAAAGTCACTATATGAAGTCATACCCAATTTATGCAATTTTAAGACTGTTCAGGGACCCCAGTATACAGAGATATTCAAATACACCATTTTAGAATAGGCAAAAATAACTCATTTATACTGCATTAAAAAAACAGCATGGTTTTTGCCCAAAACTGTATGTGACCATCATAAAGTGGGCATGTCTGTAAAGGGGAGACTCGTGGGTATCCATAGAACCCATTTTCATTCACATATATTGAGGTCAGAGGTCAAGGAACCCCTTTGAAAATGGCAATGCCAATTTTTCCTCGCCAAAATTTAGCGTAAGTTTGGAACATTATTTAGCCTCCTTCCCGAGATGCAAGTATGACATGGTTGGTACCAATGGATTCCTTAGGTTTTCTAGTTTCATATGATGCCAGTAACCTTCACTCTAGCTTTAAAACTGAGTCCGCTACAACCTCCGAAAGACAGAACAGTGGCAGTTTTAATTAAACAGTTTTAATTAAAAATCGATACAGCGTTTTGGAGAATCGATACAGTATCACAAAACATAATATCGCGATACTCATGTGTATCGATATTTTCTTACACCCCTAGTATCGTATTGCCAGATTCTTGCCAATACACAGCCGTACTCATACCTGCATCAAATCCTCTTATTTTGAGGGATGAGAGTAAACAAGACTGTCATGAAATAGCAAATAAAGAATTAAGAGAAAAACAATAGAATAGAACAGAGAGTTCTGTTTGGGATGGCTGTTTAATATGAGCTGAGACTTCCCGAGCCTATCCCTGTCTCCTATCTGTTCTCACGTCCCAGCTGGAGGATTACTGGAGGAAAAGTTTATCAGCAGAATGATAAAATTAGCATGCACGCCCATCTCTCTATCCCTCCCCCCCCTCCACCCCTCCGCCCCCTGCTCTCCCTCTTTCTCTCGTCTCTCCCTCCCTCTTCCTGCACTCTCGCTCATCCCATGCTATGCTCCCCCCTTTTCTTCTCCCTGCCCCGGCCCTCCCTCCCATCCCTCTATCTAGCTGCTGTGCAATGAGCCTTTCTTTCTGTCACATTAATTTCATCCCGAAAAGGGGGGAAAATGTGAAAATTTCCCCTGACGCCTCCTAATATCAGTAGGGGGAGAGTTAAGAGTTGCATTTGGAGCGTTTTTCTCTCTCTTTACTGGGGAGAGTTTTATAATTAACTGACAGGCATCTCACAAGGGCATTGGCTTGTTTCTGTGTTAAATATGGAGATGACAGTTTTATGAGGTAAAATATTCATCAGTCGGAGGCCGCTCTTCTGTGTGATTCCAGTCTAAATTATGGCATCTGATAGGCGACCAAAACGATGTTTCACTTTGGTCGATCATTTTCACTTTTTAGCTCGTATACCTCTATATGACTTAACGAGCCAGCAGCTCCACATTAGCATTCAGGCTCTGTCACTTGGACTCTTTTTACTAGATTAGCGAGTGAGTGAGTGATCTATGTACAGCCAGAAATGTGTGGCGTACTGCTGAGGGACTCACATGAAGCAATGCAGGTATTGAAACTGCTTTATTATTTCAAATATAAATGTGAACAGCACTGGATTTACATATTTAGATGTGTTTTCCCATGGTCCCAGGCTGGTTCGTGCTCCTGGATAGCCAGAAACAGAAGAGAAGTTTTTTGCCCCATGTCACACCACAGTATAGCTCCACCGAGAGCCATTCGGAACAGATGGAAAAGACGATTGCGACAGTACCCAGGCTGAATTTTTTAAAACAGGGACGCATTCGCTGGTTCAGGATTGTTAGAAATACAAGATACAACCCTTTGGGGTGTAAAAGCTCATCAGCATTCAACAAATCTGCAAAGTTGGTCTTCCATTCCTCGTCAGCGGGGAGAGTGAATGTGAGGATAGGTTAAGATGACGGCCGTGTCCGTGAAGGTGTGCTTTGAAAGGGATTTTCGGTACCAAGGTCACTGGTAAAAAACGCCACTCGGGGACAAATACTGTGATGTCTGCGCTTTGATCGGCAGGCGCTGTGTGTGTATGTGTTTGCGTGTGTGCGCGGGTGTTTGTGCGTGCGCCCCGTACGCATGTGCGACGGGCTTGTTTGATGTGGTGGTTCTGGTACATTTCAAAGGCGAGGCTCTGATGAGAATTCTTCAGAACAGCAGGGGGAGGGGAGGGGGTTATAGCCAGGAGGGGTGGGGTCTAAACGCTGATTGGCATTCATAGCAGAGAGACTGGAGTGCTGCTAAAAAAGAAATTAGGCTTTAACTAAGCTGCACCATTCAGCTGTTTAACTAAGCTGCTGCACCGTTCAGCTGTTTGAAATTTTGTCTTCTCAGGCCTTCTATTAATAAATGCATAATTGATTAGGGGGGAGCATACGTGCCTGAACACACTTCCTACTGACACAAACACACACACATGCTCAGACGTGAGCACACACACATGGACCCCACTCCTGTCCTGCTACAGTACTTTTCTCTCTTTGTGTTACCTCGTTCCATCGCTTGTCCTTGCAACATTCTTACTTTCTAAATCTTCTCTCTCTCTCTCTCTCTCTCTCTCCCTCTAAGTTGCTTTTTTCTTCATTAACTGTCTCTCTCTGGCTCATTGTCTCCCTGCCTCTCTCTGTCTCCCGCTCTGACCCTCCCACCCCACCTATCTCTCTTTTTCTCTCGCTCTGTCGTCTGCCCTCAGGTAGAGTATAATTCCTATCTTCCCAGGGGAGTCATGAATGGACGCCCTCTACTCAAATGCTTATCAATAACCTTTGAGTGCTTGCTCTCTTTGACTTCTGAGCGGCACACCCGTTGGGCACACACTCACAAACAGGCACACACACACACACACACACACACACACACACACACCAGGGGCTCTATCTTTGTGTGGACGCTATGCGCCGGTGAAGTAGTACTTTCCTGAGGCGCGGTGGGATTTTTTTTTTTTCTCACCTGCATCTATTCAGTATTTTGGTGATTCTCCGAGCTCCGCAGTGGGAGGAGAGGCGCAGTAGGGGCACTTTCACTGGTAATACAGCAGCACCATGTCGTTTTGGTAGTGGTTCACAGGGCTGGGCCTAATATATTGATATTATATCGATATTGCAATGAGACTAGATATCGTCTTGGATTTTGGATATCGTAATATGGCATAATTGTTGTCTTTTCCTGGTTTTACAGGCTGCATTACAATTAAGTGATGTAATTTTCTGAACTTACCAGACTGATCTAGCTGTTCTATTATTTGCCTTTACCCATTCTATCCACATTAATGATGATTATTTATAAAAACCTCATTATGTAAATATTTTGTAAAAACACCAATGATCAACCGTACAATATCGTTGCAATATTGATATCGAGGTATTTGGTAAAAAATATTGTGATATTTAATTTTCTCCACATCACCCAGCCCTAGTGGGACTCTCATAGGTCTCTCCAAAATTACAAAAAACGCTATTATTCATGTTTTGTTGCCTGTTTTGCTGCATTACACTGAAAAAAACAACATATTTTTGTCAATTAAAGGATAAGGTGCAGTATATTTTTTGTCATTGTCAATGTCAACAAATCCCATGAAAAACCAACAATGTGTTAGTCATCTCTCAGTACTGAAATACTTCTTTGTCCTGTCTGTGGCTTTAATCTTTAAATACGGTTCACAAATTGATTGTTAAGGTCAAAGGTCCTGTGTGTAGGATCTGGCGATATCTAGCGATTAGGCACGGAGACTGCAACCAACTGAAGCCTCTCCTGTGTGCTAAGCATGTTGGAGAGCTATGGTGGCCAAGACGAAAACATGATTGCCCCTCTCTAGAGCCGTTTGTTATAAGAGCAGAGTGCGTAGAGTGTGTGTGTACGTGGGAAGTGAGTGGTGAAGCACGGGAGAGAGAGCGGCGGCGACGGGAGCGAGTAACGTTATCGACTCCCGCCCAAGCAGGAAACGTTAACAGAGTTTGGTTTGTCCATTTTGGGCTACTGTAGAAACATGGCGGACTCCGTGGAGAGGGTGCCCGCTCCCTATGTAGATATAAACGGCTCATTCTAAGGTAATGAAAACACAACGATTGTTATTTTCAGGTGATTATACAGTAAAGAAAACATACTTATTGATATTGTAATCCATTTCTTCCAATAGATCCCCTAATTGTTATACACTGGTTCTTTAAAAACAATAGTAAGTAGTGCATTTATTGGGGACTATTTTCCGCCGTGGATTTGTTGCTCTAGTGATGTGATTCTCAAAGTCCGGGGACCCCCAGGAGTCTGTGATACTCTGCCAGGGGGTCCGTGAAAAGTTTTCAAATTATCGTAATGTCTATTTTTTTTAAAGTAGTTCTATGAATAGTATTTTCATTTTTCTAATCAAACAAAACTATAACTCTTAGAATCTCCAAATACATTGAATATGTCTATTGTCTTTTTAATACATTTCTCTGGTGTTGTTCACATAACTAAGACTATAGTTAAAAATGATTCCAGGGGACATACATTAGGGGGTCCCCAGTTTATTCTCTATCTTTTAAGGGATCTTTGGTTGAAAAAAGATTGCGAACATCTGCTCTAGTGAGTATTTACAGCAGCAGGATGGTGGTTTGTAGGATTTACTCAAAATAAACTGCTGTACCCATGTTCATTGTAATGGAGGAAAAAGGCACCCAGTGCAACGGTGTGGCTCACTGATGTGAAAAACTAACAGTTTTTGGACAACAATAGAGGTTTATGGCAGAGAGAGGAGTAAGCTGCATTAGGCTTTGGCTACACAGGGAATACTTCTTTGGATCAATCATTGTTGATTTTGGTCTTTTTATGGGATTTGTTGATTAAAAAAAAAAAATTGAATATCACCAGACTTCATTTGAGGCAATAATGCAGAGGATGTAAAGGTTACTGACTGATTTTTACCGACTTACGTTACCTCACCTGTGATTAGCGTTTGGATCATTATGATTCTAAATAGCTCCCAGGAATCTCAGTATTGTCCAGAAACATGATTTATTTAAACTTCAAACTAAACATCACCGGCCTGTAGCAACATTTGGGCTGCTATATATTTGCACTTGTGACTCTCCAGCTCCCGTACAAGAATATTAGTTTCCTCTCAGGAGGAGCTAGTCTGAGTCTCTACTCCATTACCAAACCGTCTGTACAACACTGTGGGGAGAGTGTTGCTTTTAAAGGGGATAAGAGATGCCCATGTGATTGGCCATGATTGTTACAAACCCCAAATGCACTGATAATGTATGATAATGGATTCTTCTTAATCCAAATCTGTTTCCGGGTGGGCCCCAGGTGCTCTGTATACCTCCACCTGCTATCCAAAAACGCTGTAAGTGCGCTGCCACTCCCTCTGCGCTGTTAACTATTGTTTTTACCATGTGCATTGATAGCCAAAGGACGAGTAAGGTCATCAACCTTTCTCGTGAATCACACATAATTGAAGAAGATATAATAAGACACACTTACATAAAGATGACGTGGAAATATTAAACATAGTTTTGGTGCAATTTTATTGGCTTTATCCCATTTCATTCAATAGGAATAAATGAATAACTGGGCCAAACAAAGTATAAGCCTGACATCTCTTCACTGCAAATACTCAGCTGTATTTCTGATGAATCAGAAAATACCAGAAAGTTATCACAAATCAAGTTCTGGATGGACCAAAATGAATTAGCTCGTGTCCTTCATCGGCCTGAACAAATCAATGTGCAAATTCTCTTACTTAAGGTCACATCAGCCATTAAAAATGCTACACAATAAAAGTGTGTATAAAGATGATTTTATTCATCCAGATCCCCGAGATGCTGCTTTTTGGTATTCTCCTCACACAATGTGTCTGTGTCTGATGAGAAATCTCTCTCCTCTTCCTACTCATCCCTCATTTATCTTCCTTTATCTTCACCCCCTCTCCGCCCTCGCCTCCCCTTCCGCTCCAGATGAGCCGGGCCAGTTGAAGATCTACCTTCCTAAGAAGCTGCTAGAGTGTCTACCCAAATGTTCCTCTCTGCCCAAGGAGCGCCATCGCTGGAACACCAACGAGGTGAGACACACTCAAGAGGGAAATATCCGTGGCAGTGAAATGAACTCAGTGTTTTTTCTTGCTGGTGACTCATCTCTAGCTAATGTCACATTGAGAGATGAAGAGGAGGTAAACAAACACAATGGCAGCTTTTCATTATGGGACCCTAAAACTGTGACACAAGGAAATAAAAAAAAAAAAACAGTGACCCAAGCTTAAAGCCAAAAAGTCCCACTGCCTATACATCCCATTTGGTGTGTTGCTGTCTATTTCGCTTTGTAATCCAAACAACTCTGGGTTAAGGCGTAGGAATCAGGGGCTCCTGGGTCTAAAACTATATACAGCTTAGAGGCTAAGAAACGAGAAATGAGGTTACAGATTGAATGTTTCCACTGCTGGTTTCTACTAGGTTCAAAAACCCTATGGTCAGTAGGATAAAGATTGTTATCTGAACCTCACATTGTTGCTATGCAACCATAGAAAGCTGTAAAATGTGTGGCACATTTCTGCTCATAGCTTTTTTTTTTGTTGCTTTGTGTTATGTGTGAAAACGATGCTCTAGATTTGTTGTGTAATGTTGTCCTACAAAACAAAAAAATAGAGGAAAAAATGAAAAGCTGTCTGTGAGGTATAAACAACAAAAGCAGTGACCATGCACCCAGAGGATTTGATCATAAAAGCCAGTTAAGTTAAAGTAACTTAAGGGCTTTTTGTTGCACTTCACTTTAGTCAATGTTAACCACATTTAGAACTTTTAGTGATGGTTTCACACAAACTCATGGCTACCACTCATTAATACATGCCTGACTTTGCTCTGCTCTGCTCTGGGCCAAAATTAGCATCATATTTGCCGCATGAACAATAGATAACTTAAACTGTGCTGCCGGCTAAGTGGTACAATGTGAAATGAGGCCAAATTAGGTTGGGGCAAGTCTTTACTCATGGCCAGAGATAACCCCGAGCTAAACATTCGGGGTGCGAAAAGCTTTTCAGAGTTGCATGTTGTTCCAGACTTAAGCTGTTAGCTTAGGGAAGTGTTTGATGGGTGGAAATGGATGCAGGCATTTATCGTCAATAGCTCCTTGTTTATGCATTGCACAGCTCACCACTGGTGGTTTGCTCCATCCATTGTGATGTTGTTGGCCTCTGCTGAGACATTTTCTCCATGTGCAGGCTGTGCACTCCATTATGGATGTGTGTTTGTGTGTTTGTGTTATTGATTACCAAGTCCAGCATTATTATGCAATGCAAAGCTGATTTGGCCTGTGGTTTTTCTCTCAGGAAAGTCATTACATTTTTCATGCAATCCATCTCAATGAAGGTCATACTGGGAGTTAAGCACGGCGCCTACTGAATAGTGTGCTCACATGAATAGGCAGTGCGTGCGTGCGTGTGTGTGTGTGTGTACGGTTCAGAACAACGTGACCGCTGCCGGTTAGGGACTTCCACACATCAGCCTAACCAAGAGCAATTGTGCACAAGGCGCAGGGACTAGACCAAAGCACCTTGTTGCTGCCCCCTCTCCTGCCCTCTCCCTCTTTCCCTCCATCAGTTTCCCTTCCAACTTCCCATCTAGTCCTCTCTATCTTTATCTTTCATTTCCTCTCCTCCTCCCCCCCTCTCTCTTTCTCTCCCTCTCTCCATTGCTCTCTCTCTCTCTGATGAGGAGGTACAGGCTCAGTTCAGAGGGAGGTTGGGTGTCCCTCAGCGGATTCCTTCAAAGCTCCTCTTCCACCCAGGCATAAAGTTTCCTGCATACTTAAACACTCCATTGTGTCTGCTGCTCCTCTTGCTTGGTGCTGGGGAGCCGTGTGTATGCTCGCTGGGCCTCTAGTGCATGTATGTTTTTCAGACTGTGTATATGTGTGAGTGTGTCTGTGCACAGCACCAGATTATTGCGGTCGATTATTTTGTAGCTGCTGCAACAAAATAATTGTTTTTTTTTCTTTCTGCGCGTGTTGATTTTTATCTGTCTCTGTATTGCAGACATCGCAGGAAGTGTAGCAGTTTTCATCAGCCGCTTATTGAAAATTGAAATCATCATTGGTCATCACATTTTTGACACATGTACGTCCACTATAGATTGAGTGGCGCAACGCAGTTTTTATACGCGAGACTCCGAGACCAATCGGCTGTCAAGTCGGCTGTCAAATCTGAAGCTTTCAATTTATTTATTCAGTCGCATCCCCTCAACGTGTGTGTGTGTGTGTGTGTGTGTGTTTGTTTGTGTTCAAATATAATATCTTTCTGGTCTAGATGTTGCTCATGAAGTGTGGTGATGTGTTATCGACAAATGGTGTGTTGAGAACGCCCAGTAATTATTCGGTGTGTAGACACACTTGTGTGTCTGCGTTTTGGGTGTGCGTGTACATTTGTGCCTTTTGTGGGACTTTCCGTAGAATCCTTCATTTACATACGCTTATGCATGAGGATATCAAAAATTGGTTTTGCGTTCGTCATCCACACTGTTGTCTGCATGTAGAATTAGGATTATCCTTTATGTGTGTGTGTGTGAATAAGGAGGAGAGTGTGATAGATAAAGAGATTACCATTCTGTGTTTGGATGAGGAGGCCTCTGATTAAGTCAGACCCAATCTTTACACGTCTTCATCTGATATGTCCTTATTCTCACCTTTTTCTTGGCATGCGTATGTCTGTGCAAGCATGCATGGGTATCTGTGTGCATGTGTGTGTGTGTGTGTGTGTGTGCGTGCATTTTCTTGCCCGTGTGTGCGCGATTGCATATGATCCACTGATCTCTGTTTTGTCACGCATGGCTCCCCCCGACACCTTAGCCTCCCACGAGCACTGAGCTGTGACCCCATACATTTTTACTCCATCCACTTCTCCTCCTCCTCTCTGTCCTTTCCTCTCTTCCTTCCCTCTCGTCCTCCCTCTCTCTCTCTCTCTCTTTTGTGTATCTACTGATGTGTGAAATTATTCTGGGATGGAGGGATGGATTCCTCCCTGAAGGGCTGAGCGGAGGCGTGAGCCTTTTGTTCAATAATAGATTGGGGGTGTATGTGTATCTGTCCATGGTAATAGACTATAGACTAGTTTTAGATAACAAACCACACTCAGGTGGACAGACTGATGGTAGAGCAGCCTGTTTTATCCATCCACCGGGAATGACTTGTTGTTTGGTTTCAGCAAATTCTATGGAGCGCTGAAATAAGGAGGCTATCAAACTTTTTTCAAAAGTAGACAAAGGCGAACTTTAGAGTCTGGTTCCGGGTATCAAGCTCATGAAAAGATATGATTACTCTTGTGGGGACCCTCGACATCCTGACTCATATATTAAGAAGCCAGACTGAGTGGAATACTGAGTTAAGCTCCCTTTCGAAAGCCTTAAAACTATGAAACGTGCACTCCCACACTATGCGACTGTGCACGCCGTCGCATGATCTAATGTGCATTTTAAAGGCTTCTACTTCAGAGCGGCCCCCCCACTACGATTCAAATGACGCAACTGTCAAACGGGTCGGTACAGACTTCAGTACATCACACAGACGACAGCCGTCTGTGCCACAATGCCTCTGCATGTGAGAGTGCTCCACATGTCGCTCAGCTGTACGGGTGAAGAAAAGAAAGCGTTAGAAGACGGCGTTATTCTGGTATTAACGATATGAAATAATATGATATGAAACATGCAGCGTTTTATTGTCTGTTCTCGTCATGCAGTGATATATTGGCGGCTGTGTGTGGTGTGAAGGCAGCTAGTTGACAGTTCACACACGCTCATGTCTGGCTGTACCGCCGCATGACGCTAACATGATTGTTTGAATGAGAAGCAGATCAAAAAGGCATATACATTTTAGACCACTGCCCCATCTGCCTCCTGTGTGTGTGTGTGAGTGTGTGAGTGTGCATCAAGGGTAGGTGTTGCCATGGTAACAGATTGGGTGTGTGTGCGTGCGTGTCCCTGTTAATGGTATGATCGATGTTGCATGTTTGACACAGACGTTGTTCATGATTGTTCAGTACATCGGAGGTGATAAGAGAGTCTTGACATAGTCAGTACGTCTGCTTGCTTGCGACGCCAAACATGCACAAAAGAAAAAATAATTGGTGAAGGACAAAAGCTCTTAATCTCAGGTAAAATTGTCACTCACACACACCTGTGCGTGCTGTGGCGTCTCAGCTTGTGTGAGCGCCAATTTCTAGCCCAAACAAAGCTCTCTCTCTCTGCGTGCATATGTCTCTGTCTATGAGTGTGTGTGTTTAATTTATTATTCATGCCATTATTGTTGTTTGTGAGCCATTAAATAGATACATTGAATTAAATATGCATGCATTGTATTCCTACGTTTCTTCGTGGAGATATTTTCCCCACAAATGAGGCATAAGAAATGTCTGGAGTTACACAGGAGGGACGGCGTTAAATGTCAGCCGCCAGACTACGTGAAAAAATACTATGGATCCATTATGGAAACCCAGAGCGATACAGTTAGCAGACGGCCAAGTTGCAGGCCTCTATGCTTCATTTATACTGTGGTGAAGGGTGCCCTTGATTTATGAATTTGATGTGTGAATTGCTAATGTCCAGCTCGCGCTGGCGTGGGGCCGGGAGAGGCTGACACTCTCCATTTTGTCTGCTGTGTCAGAACAAAGACAAAAGTAACA
The DNA here is from genome assembly GCF_043250625.1 of Sebastes fasciatus. Taxonomy (NCBI): domain Eukaryota; kingdom Metazoa; phylum Chordata; class Actinopteri; order Perciformes; family Sebastidae; genus Sebastes; species Sebastes fasciatus. The sequence continues at coordinate 12,950,233 of NC_133795.1, forward strand.
CGTCTTTGGAAACTTACCACGAGTTTCATTTCTTAAAATGAATCGTGTGTGCCGTTCATACATTTGTTGGATAACGCGTGTTTGCGAGAGACTTGGTGTATCTGTGTCAGTGTGTGTGTAAGTGTGTGTTGCCTATGGCTGTAACCTCTCCAGTTGACATTGAGCTCTGTGCTGTTGCCGTTTACCAGAGTAAAGCATGGTTTAATGAGGGGGCAAAGAAGCCAGCACACACACACTCTCCCTCACACACACTCACACGTGCTTGCACACATGTATCTACACACACAGACATGCACACACGCGATACCAAAGGGGTGTTTCACAGCTCCTTGTGTTTGATTCCTATTCTTTTATTTTTAATCATTCCTCTGTCTTTTGGGTTGAGAGATATTTTATGTTTGGAGAGCGCCAAGTTATAATCACTAATTAGTCCTCCAGGCTCTCTCTCTCCCTCCCTCTCTCTCTTTTTCTCCTCCTCTTTGTCTATCTCTCCATCTCTCTCTGAGCCAAGCATAGCCCAATTAACACCCAACGTCATTTTTGAGTCTGTTGTGACTTCCATTTCCGCTCCAACTCCAGACGTCCATATATACGGTCCTGCTGACCAAACTGGCAACCGAATGTGCAGCAATGCAAAGAATTAATTAGATTCATTCTATTCATGAATGTAATTTCCTTGTCGATACATGTAATTATCCAGCAAGCTTTTCATTTGCAAATTGGGCCGCGCATGGTAAATTGGACATGTGCGTGTGTGTGTGGATGCCTCACAGATTGTTGGGATCAGTATTTCAGCGGGTTTCAGTCATGCAGATATTTCACCATACACAAGTTCACAAAGGGGGCTGAGATTAACCAGGTTTTACAAGTCTAGTCAGGGAAAGCCAGGTGTCTGAGGTAGGTGTTAGTGTCTCCTCTCCTCTCCTCTCTCCTCTCCTCTCCTCTGCTCTCCTCTCCTCTCCTCCTACCCAACTGGAAGCCCCACATTTTCATCCTGTTCTATTTTCTCCACGCCGCCACAGACCCACTATTTATCTTGCCCACTATAATTTGACACAAAATATTGTTAACTGGAGACACAGAAATATATTAAACAGTGGGAATGTGTGACTACGAGTGTGGGGGTGCTGTGTATGTGCCTGAGCTCGTTTGTGTGTGTGTGTGTGTGTGTGTGTGTGTGTGTGTGTGTGTGTGTTTGAGTGTGTCTTTGTGTTTTAACTTCCAAGCCCAACCAAAACGAAGTGAATGACCAGCAGTGTCTGCTGTAATAAGGAGCCGGGCTGTGCCGTGGAGACAATACTTTTTGTATCCTTAAATGTCCCCACATAGAACCTCTGTAATATCTGAGTCCTGTGTAAATTAGATTTAATTCATTGGAGACAGATAAAGCATTAAAATGTGTATGTGTGCGCATGTGCACGCACACACAGACGGTCCTTGTACTCCTATTTTGAGTGCTTGCACTTCATGTGAAGAGCTTTATCCAGACAACTTTCTAACTTTATTTAACTTTGATAACTTTCTGCTCCTCAGACTTTGCAAGGGCTTCATGAGTCAAGTATATTTTATAGCAGCACAAGCACAATTTTGCATGTTTACATCCCCAAATAACAGTGAGATGTCAACAAAACATCACGCTGTAAATCAAGCACCACAGGTGCAGGAACCCTATTGATTTTGATGAAGTTTTTCGTTCGCGTCTTCATTTTCTGACTTAATAACATTCAGAGCTTAGAGACTTGTAAAAGAATATGCCTAGTTCAGGATTTCGGAAACCAATACATATTTCATACTCTCTGCTCATGTTTTACGAAGGTAGGTTTCAGTCAAACATCTTTTTTTGTTTTTTATTCTGCACATGCAGTCCCAGCCTGTCGCCTTGGGTTTGATGCAAATAATGTCGCACATGTCCAACAATACTTAAAGAAGAAAAAATAATGTCATGATATCTGGAAGTCTTTCTCACAATATTTGTACGATTGTTTAAAGGAACAGTGTGTAACGTTTCAGGAGATCTATTAGCAGAAATGGAATATAATATTCATAACTATGTTTTCATTAGTGTATAATCACCTGAAACTAAGAATTATTTTGTTTTCATTAGCTTAGAATGAGCCCTTCATATCTACATAGGGAGCGGGTCCTCTTCACGGAGTCTACCATATTGCTCCACCATGTTTCTACAGTATCCCAGAACAAACACTGGCTCCAGAGAGAGCCTTTCACGTTTTTACGTTATCTGAAGGCCACGGTAGTTCTCAGTTACGCTTGTGAAACTGTGGTAACGTGAGCTGCAGAGTGCAAAACCGTGGTACCGCCTGCCGCCGTCTCCTTTAGGAGATGACTTCTGTTGCTCCTAAAGTAGTGTTATTATGGTAAGGCGAACGGTGTTACCACAGTTTTGCACTCGGCGGTCCATGTTATCGCAGTCTTGGAAAGGGAGGAGTGAGTGGAAGGGTACTCAGTTGGTTGCAGTCTGCAACCACACCACTAGATGCTGCCAAATCCTTCACACTGTACATTTAATTCTAAGTCTGGGTATGTACTTGTATTGTCTGCAGGTGTAAAACACAGGTAGCTCTACAATGATGCTCACTTTTTTTACGCATGCTTATGCTCCCATTCTGTGTCAGTCTCCAGGTGCACAATTGTTTAACAATATTTTACTGTAAAGATTAATATGTCCGTATGCACTGAGCATATCTGTGGACACCTAAGAGCGCATCGGTTCTAGATGAGTCGTTTGAGAGGTATTTACAGACGATACTGATTCATTGTTGTGTAAGGATTACACAGTTGTCCACCAGCAGCAGTGGGCGGGAGCTGCTACAACAGCTTTTCCTTTATGTCACATATTTTGCGGATATATTTAAAATCTCTCTGACTACTCAGTCAGATACTATAACAAGCATTATACCAAACATCTTTGAATATTTAACAGTAACTTGTGAATTGTAGCCTACCCCTCAAAAATACTTTTACTCAACATAAATTCAGTGTGCATTTCACTGGTTTCATTTCTGCATCAGTAGCATATGTGTTTATTTTTTATTTTTTGCTGTTGCCGGCATAATGTTGATTCAGTCTCTACATAATTTTTCCACACTGCATATTTGGACAGATTATAGTTATGACTCTCTTATTTCTAGTGCGACATAATATTTATATGCTTGAAGTTAGAGAAACCACAATTCGCACAAATAATTGGGATGTTATCCAATGAGTACACCCGTGTGTTTTCCATGCAAATTTGCTTCTGTAAATCTTACACATAGCGTTATTAAAGGGATAGTTTGGTGTTTTGAAGTGGGGTTGTATGAGGTACTTATCCGTAGTCGCACCTAAAACAAGACTCGGCCAAAACCGAGTATATAGCTGGATCGTGTACGGTTAGTCTGTGAATTTGTGGCTAAATTGTTATACAAATAATCAGTGGTCATGTCTATAATGTTAAATCCAGCAGTAAATGTCCACCAAGTCCAGCGAGGACACCAGGGGACTCGCTGCTCCACTCAACTGGCTGTTCAAGTGGTGACGTACCCTATTGTTGAATGCACCTGATTGGTCCCTGGTTTTCTGCTTGCCGTTTCAAACAGGATCAACATGGTGGCCTGCTTGTAAACTTTCTGTTATTCCGTCTAAACAATCCAGCGAAATCTACTTCTGAAAACATTTTAAGCAAGAAATAGGCTATGCCACTGCTGAATCTCGTTTTAATTTAGAAATAGATCGTCTAGTTTGACAGCTTGCTCCAAGTTTCGTGAGCCGGACCCCGCCTTTTCTTTTTGAAAGAGTAACGGCCAATGAGGAAACTCAACACTCAACCGACCAATCGTGTAACTTCATCACTCAGTCAGTCACTCAGTGACAGACTTTTGGTCCTCTGCGGTCGAGCCAAAAATACACTATATTTATAATATTTTCACCATTTTATCTTGCCGTCAGACTGCCCTTTCCGACGAGGAACTGAACTGAAAGTGAAACCCATCTATGCTCTCTTCAAAGCCAACAGACTCAGTTGACAATAACAGTATAGATAAGTTTCACTTTCAGTTCAGTTCGCCATTGGTAATACACTGACTTAGGGCTACAACTAATGATTATTTTCATTGTTGATTAAGGTGTCGGTTATTTTCTCGGTTAATCGATTAGTTGTTTGGTTTCAAAAATGTCAGAAAATTGTGAAAAAATGTTGATCAGTGTTTCCTAAAGCCCAAGATGACGTCCTCAAATGTCTTGTTTTGTCCACAACTCAAAGATATTCAATTTACTGTCATAGAGGTGTAAAGAAACCAGAAAATATTAATAAGCTGAAATCAGAGAATTTTCACTTCTTTTTTTTCTTAAAAAATGACTTGAATTAATCGATTATCAAAATAGTTGGCAATTAATTTAATAGTTGACAACTCATTGATTAATTGTTGCAGCTCTACACTGACTATGGACAAGTACCTCATACAACCCCACTTCAGAACCCCCGAACTATCCCTTTAACTGCCTTGTCCTACTTCATGTCTAATCCAGACAGTTAAGACGTGCAAACATTTGTACAAGACACAAAAATAAAGTTCTTGGCAGACAGTTTGTGCAAAACCAACTACTTGAGACTAAAGCAAGCAAACTTCAGACCTATTTGCATAGGGGCTACAAAAAGTGAATCAGACCACATTTGTATGTGTTCTATAAAGTTGCTGTGAGTTCAAATTGTCAGTTTTGTGGATATCGCATGGATCTGAGTTCGTTGGCCTCACAGGCTTCAACCCACTAATGGCCACTTGCAGGCTGCAGCTCTATTTTTAATTAAAACTGGTAAGATTATGTGGTCGTTTAATTGCAAAATCAATGTTATTTATTGCTGAGCAAAAACACAATATACAGATAAAAAAATTTCAGCTTCCCTTGCTGTTTCAAACCACTTTGATTTCTTTCCACTCATATCAATCCACCCTCTGTACATTTGATATGATAACAGTGATGTGCATATGGGGAGCAGTATATATATGAATATTTAGCAGTAAATGTGAATTATCAACCACAGAGTTGGTTAATGTTTAACATTCACTGGTAGCATTTCTCAAGGTAAATCTGTTAATCTCCGTGTTTCCCGGTTAATGAGTAGAGAAGTCATATTATCATGGAGCTCTCCTGCCGTGTTTACTGCACACTGTGAACAGTGTTCATCAACTCGTATTTGGCCTCATGGAGTTTTGTTTCACAATTAAAGACTTTAATTTTGAAGCAGCGTTGCTGAAATTCACACGTTTTTTATACATAGATTGTGAGCGCATGAAATGTTGCTCAAAAATATAGAATAAACGACGCGTGAACTTCTTGCTCATAAGACATGTAATGATAACTTAAAGTGCACCTCATCTGCCTTTCATATTTTAAAAGTGCCATAAAATTGCTTCAGATTGCGTCAATCCTCATCCAGTGATGACACTATGATGCAGGTCAAATGTACTGGCATGTATGAAAACACATACATTTTAAACTTTTCCCCTTTTTTCTGATGTTATAATGCTACTCAATTGTATCTCCCGTGTCTCACAGATCTCGGTTTATTACAGGAGCCTTGCCAAAGGGGTAAATTGGCCGCCTACATAATATCCACAAAAAAAAACATAGTGAGGGAACTGCGAGTCTCACGATGCTGCGACTAGCATTTTCCACTAACATTATCCTGGAAATGTACACATTCACAAGATTTACCCTGGGAGATGTATACATTTACTGGTAAATATACCGCTTCCCCGCATTTACCATAATAGACATAGGGTGAGACGTTGTGTGCAGGCAGTGTGTGTGTGTCTGTGTGTGTATTCCACTCAGGAGACCACAGTGTGTGTCCAGCGTTTCTCCTCCCAAACTGCAGCTCTATCCAGCCTCACACATTTCCCCATCTCCCTGTCTCTACCCTCTTCCTCCTCCCTCCTCCTCCTCCTCCTCCCACCCTGCTGATGTATGGAATGTCTACTCTCATATGGAGTGTGTTTGTAAAAGTCACGGTAATCAAATTTCACTGATTCCTGGAGGATTAAACAAGGTGGCATTTGTGTGCGCGTATGCGAGTGTGCGTGTTCCGTCTCCGTGCATACACAGTATTAGCTGTGTACTAAGTTGTGTATTGTAATGCAGCTGTGTCATTAGTCTAAGACCGGCTCAGCTGTAATATATCATCCATCATCTTGTTCTCCAAGGAGGCAACTATATAAGGGATACTGATACCGCATTTGCATACTGACAGTGCATATATTTAATTGTTTGAATGTACAGTACGAAGCGGCGGTGGGTGGTGGAGGGGGTGATGAACACTTAATAGGAAAGGGAGAACATCTCACTTGTTTCTTGGCCAAGTGACAGAGATTGAGAATAGTGTTCTTTCCATGCCTTCGGGTGTTTGACGGTGAAAGTTTTTGTTAACAATATCTTTCAAAATTCCTCTGTAATACTTGGAGCAAAATCACTCCGTCCCAAAAATGTGATTGTTAGTAGAAGTTAGGGCTCAGGAACGTCTGGAGGGAATTTCTTCAAATTTGACACAAACGTCCACTTGGACTCAAAGATTTTGAAGGTCAAAGGTCAAGGTCACTGTGACCTCATGTTCATCCCGTTGTCGTGAGCGCGATAACTCTGGAATGCTTTGAGGGATTTGGCACAAACGTCCACTCTGACGCAAGGATGAACTGATTAGATTTTGCTGGTCAAAGGTCAAGGACACTGTGACCTCACGTCCGTCCTATTCTCATGAAAGCAATATGTCAGGAACGTCCAGAGGGAATTTGTCAAATTTAGCACAAACGTCCACTCTGACTCAAGGATGAACTGATTAGATTTTGCCGGTCAAAGGTCAAGGTCACTGTGACCTCACGTCTGTCCCACTGTCGTGATATCTCTGGAACGCCTCGAGGGAATTTCGTCAAATTTGGCACAAATGTCCACTTGGACTCAAGGATGACATAAACACTTTTTTGGCCATTGCTCAAGAAATCATATGATAATTATGACAATTTCACAAACATGTCCAACAGGATAAAATGGTGAAGTGATGATATTTTGGACAGACATGGATGTAAACTGTAACTCGACTAAAATCTAATTTTAGGAAAAGTATAAAGAACACACCACCATATTTATGCAATCAGAACAGTGGGATCTGCATTTGCATTTATCATAGTTGCTGTAACATCCAACATCAGAGCACTACTTTGAGAGGGCACATACGCTGAGAAGGAGCATATTTTTCAGTATTGACTGAGTTGATCTTTGCATGTAAACTACTGATTAAAAATGGATACAGTTTTTGAGAATCAATACAGAATCACAAAACACAATATTGCGATATACAGCATTTTCTTACACCCTTAGTGTAAGTGTTGGCTCCTTACTCCAACAAACAGGAAAAACATGGCAACAGCAAGTTTTCCCAGCCCAAAAGGGAGTATTACCTAGTGTTAAGCCTAACTGCATAATTGCCTTTTGTTGGCAGCATATACTGTATGTCTTGTCTGGCAGTATGTTTGTATATATGTAGCTTGCCAGCTCGCAAGTCTTAACATTGTCCAATACACAACATCAGCATCACTTTCTCAGTGAGGCTGTAAGCTCCAGTCTCTGTCTGCTCGAAGGTGTCACTGCATGTTGGAACTAGAACGTCACAGTCCATTACAGTTCATATGAGGTGGAAAGTTACCAGGACAGCCCGGCAGGCAATGACCGATGTCTGTCTCCTCCTCAGTCTCTAAAAGTGCATTAAGGTTAGAGCAATTATTAAATGGCTTTGCTACAATGATACATGTATACATTTAATGGATGAAAAGAAACCAGATTTAAGGACAATATTTGTCATTGTTTTGTGTTGTTAATTGATTTCCAGTAATAAATATATACATAAATTTGCATAAAGCAAGCATATTTGCCCACTCCCATGTTGATACTATTATTAAATACTTGGCAAATCAATGTGCGATTAATTTGTGATTAACTATGGACATTCATGCGATTAAACATGATTAAATATTTTAATCGATTGACAACCCTTATAAAAAGTCAAAATTCTCTGATTCCAGCTTCTTAAATGTGAATAATTTCTTTACTCCTCTATGACAGTAAACTGAATATCTTTGAGTTGTGGACAAAACAAGACATTTGAAAACATCATCTTGGGCTTTGGGAAATACTGAACAACGCTTTTTTCCCCATTTTATAGACCAAACAACTAATCGATTAATTACGAGAACAATCCAACTGTCGCAGATCAATCGACAATGAAAACGATCCTTAGTTGCAGCCCTAATAGTTTCCATATAGGCAACGAACGATCATACAAATGGAAATGGCTGCTGTGAAGTCTAAACTGTATTGGTTATGTTTCTCATCTCCCCCTGTTTTTTTTTATTTATATACATGTATCTTACATTATATAGAAGTTTAAAGATAGCTAACATACCGTTTGCGCCCACTGCATGAGTCACAGTGCTTGAAGAGAGGGTGATGACACCGGGCTCTACCTTGTACAGTGTGTACATCATCACTGTAAATATACTGTAGCCACGGTGAAGAGGAGCCCCTTTGGATCTATTGATACCTCTATACCGTACACTCATGCACTATTAATGGCATCGCACATGTTCATCACATATGATCACTTACAGCCTCTCACTGTTTATGTATTCTATTAGCTATGGATGAGTAATGTACAGTCTTTGACGCAAGCGAAAGTGAAATTTTAAGATGGATTGCTTTACATCGAGCTGAACTCAAAACGAAACAAATCCATACTTTTGGTTTTTTTTACCACAAGATGTAATAAAGAAGTTCCAGACACTGCCCAAATTGTGCTGACTCCTGATTTGTGGTTATGACTCTGTTCAAGTCAAAAAGAAAATGAGTAAACCCTATCTGGGATTTCGAAAATAATGTATTTAGCCAAAGAACAAAAATAAAGCATTTTAATCAAGTGCAGTCGCAGTGAAAGTGAATCCTGTGGGGAAGGGGTTAAATTAGATTCTGCATTTTCTTTTCTGTTGCTTGTGGTATTGTTTAATTGTCAGTAATCAATGGCAGTTGGGCAAGTGAAAGCGTATAATTTTGTCAGCTTTTAAAGAGCGTTATTTATGAGCAAGAGGTGAAGTATACTCAGTCACTCCTCGACTCCCCAAAGCTCCAGCTGGCAATCATCAGAATTGGGAATGCATTTGGGACTCCTTTATTAAACCATGTGAAAGGTATATCACATTTTGCAATACCCTGAAAGAGTGAGTGCAAAGCCCATAATAACAGTCTATTCAGGTCTACAGCCCAGGGCTTCGTCCTAGGCAGAGACAGATCAAACTGCACAACAGTGGAAGTCAGTCTCCGGAGCAGGGTTGATAACCTTTAATGTTTACTTTTGCTTATGATTGTTTTAACTCCACCTGCCCGTCTCCCAGTATGAAGCCTCCAGGTCTGGTGTCGGTAGGAAAGATAAACCATGGGATTGCAGACAATTTGTACATTTGTAAATTGATGCTTGTCTTTGGCAGTTTGTTTTTGAGGCTTGAGGAGAGTTAAATATGCATGACTTCAACATGGGTGGCTCCAAGTCTTTTCCAAAACAACAAACAAATGACATGAAATCTTTATTTGGCGGAGACAAACAGAATTCTGAATTGATTTTTTTAGAAAGAGGACTCCACGTGAGCTCCAGCAGTTAACTAGATTTGTTTGTTTCTTCTGAAATGGAGCTGCGGTGATATTTACCGAGAGCGTGCACGCGCGTACCGAGCAGACGCACAGACATACGCGCACGTGTGTGCTCCCATCTTTAGTCGGTTGAGGGGGGGAGACAAACCTAAAGATCGCCACGGAGACCCATCTTTCAAATTTATTCATTAAACTCCCAAATGCTCCCCTTAACGAATGTAATTAGAATATGGTAATGAGAGAGGGCTGAACCAGGGAGTGTTGTAATACGCTTAGCAGCACAGAGGGAGAGGAGAAGAGAGAGACAGACAGAAAGAGAGGGAAATAGAGTAAGGGAGTTAAAGGAGAGCGAAATAGAGAGACTGACTGACAGGGTGCCAATTTATGTCTTGTTGTAAACAAGTATTTATGCCAATGAGAGGTGGCACACACTATTTCTATTTCTCTCTCTCTCTCTCTCTCTCTCTCTCTCCCACTACGTCTCTATCTCTATCTGTCTCTCTCCCTCTCCTTAGCATACCAAACCTCCTCAATAACAATAACATCAACAATAGCAGAGCAGAGACGAGCCTCAGAGGGCAGAATGACTCACAGTGAGATGAGGCATCAGGGGTTAACACAACCACTGGAGACTCCTTCATTGAGACACCCCCCTCAGCCTCTCTCTCTCTCTCTCTCTCTCTCTGTCTTCTTCTTCCACCTCCCACTGGCAAACACACACATTCGTCATTAGAGATTTCAAATATACCTCTGTGTATGTGTGTGTGTGTTCACCCTTTCTTGGGTAACTTGAGTTGAGTTTTGGAGGACTCTGACAGGCTTTATCTCAGACGCCCTAGCGCGACGGGGGTCCTGGCATTGTGTTTGACACCACACACCTGTTGCCGTCTTTGATGTGTTCGCCCCCCTGCCGAGAGAGAGGGGGCCGTCTCCTCAAATGCAAATACGAGGCAGGAGGAAGAGGACAGGTAAGGTGCGCAAGAGAGTGGAAGTCTTAGAAAAAATATGATTGATGTTCCCTCAGTGGATTGGGGCTGACTCTTCCTTACTCTCGGGTCTCTGCTAAAAAGTTTGTGCTACTTTCCATACTGCGAGTGTGTGCGTGTGGAGCCACCTTCACCATTTGGATTTCTATATATTGGCGAGAGGGAGATGAGAGGGAAATGAGACAGGAAAAAAAAAAGGGAAGTGGGTGAGCGAGAGGGGGGAGAAAGTAAAGAGGTCAAACCAAAAGGAGAGGGAGTGAAGGAGAGGGGAGAGTGACTATTTCATTATAAAGCCGTCACTCACATGGGCAGCAGCAGCCGCCACATAGACTCTTTGGAGACCAACCCTCTCTGGGTCTGTGTGTGTGTGTGTATGTGTACACTCATTCATGTGTGTGCATCCTACCTTGCATTTGACATGGGACCTATTTTTGTGACCATGTATGTCCGATTGTGTGCGCGCGTGTGAATGTGTGTATGAACTCTGTTGCAGCGTGACAGAGATAGATGTAGCGCACGTCTCTCTCCCAGCCAGGTGACAGGGGCGGGTCCCCTCTGAAGGTCAGACCTTGTCCTCCAATGATACACCAGCACTAAATGTGTGTGTGCGTGTGTGTGCACCAATCTGTTGTCCACGCAGCATGTGTCACCGAGAGAACAAGAGGAGAGACAGAGAAAGCCAGGACAAGTTTTATATTTATTTTTTCACACGAGCGACTTTGTGTATTAATAGACGGCCCATTTGTATGCATGTGTGTACAAGTCTTTTATGTCCACGGGCGTGCATGTGTGTGTTGCCCAGTGTGTGATGAGGTGTTTATATGATAAACACAAGGCAAGCTTGAGAGGAATTCTGATCAGGGGCTTTGCAACAGTTGTTATGGAAACAGCATTAAGCAGTTGTATTAGCCAGTGGAGGTAATATAAAGGCTGTTGAAAGTAACACACAGTGGGGAGCGAGGCAGTTTGGGAATATAATACAAACTACACATTATTGCTCCGGTTTACAATAGACTTGATGAAATTTTATTGTGTGGCTAGAACGGAACAAAATTATCCTTGTCGTAACTCATTGTTTGGCTTGCGTTCTGTGGAGAGCTACACATTTTAATTAGCCAGGTTAGAGGAACATAGTGCAAACAAGACATTATTGGGCTGGTTTACAACAGGCGTCACATCATTTACGTCAGCGTTAAGCGGCACACAGCTGACTCTTTATTCAGCTTTCTCTTCGCAACACTATCTTAAAGGGATAGTTTGGGTGTTTTGAAGTGGAGTTGTATGAGGTACTTATCCATAGTCAGTGTATTACTTTACAGTAGATGACGGTCGGCACGCCTCCAGTTTGGAGAAGCAGACGGCAGTACCAGCAAGGAAGCAAAGCAATACATTGCTGTGGACGGGGCCGGCAGAAAAAATTATTTTAGCCACCTAAAAGAAAGACCTAAAAAAATCTGTTTAAGTTTATGCTATATTTAGAATATTTTCGCCGGTTTACCTTGCCGTGAGACAGCTATACAATCTATGTGTCTGAGCGGTAACTGAAGCTGCTATCTATGCTATCGCCAAAGCAACCAGACTCCATTGAAAAAAACTGTAATTTAACCTTGCAGAACATGGGAGTTGCTGGTCTACCGCTGCCTCGATAGGTTAGTTTGTTTGTGTTATTGTCTAACTTTGGTTAGTTTGGATTCACCAAACTCACACAATAACACAAACAAACTAATCGATCGAGGCAGCGGTAACCCAGCAACCCCCGTGTTCTGCAAGGTAAAATTACAAGTTTTTTCAATAGAGTTTGGAGGCATTGGCAGGAGCATAGATGGATACAACAGCTATAGTCCCCCGTTGGAAAGGGCTGTCCGACGGCAAGGTAAAACAGTGAAAATACTCTCAATATAGCGTACACTTAAACTGATATTGATTTTTTTTAGGTGAGTCTTTCTTTTAGGTGGCTAAAATACATTTTGCTGCCAGCCCCGTCCACAGCAGTACATTGCTTTGCTCTCGTGCAGTAACTCCCGTCATCTACTGTAGGTAACACACTGACTATGGATAAGTACCCCACTTCAAAACACCCGAACAATCCCTTTAAGTTGGAGTCTTCAGTAAAGCAGCCATTGCTCCATGACATTGGGGATTTTAGAGGTCACTCAGGCCTGTTCAGATATTACAGGCCGTGATTCTGACAGATCGGCCCTGTCACATTTCTGGCAACAACTGCGGACAATGACATGCCTACAGACACCTCTCGATTCTTTATTACAGTGCAAATCAAATTGTATATACGTTTAGCATAACATTGTCATTGTTGTGCTTCATTTACATGATGAAGGAGACGTGTTTAAAAATAGACCACGATCAATAAAATGTGGGTTGAACAAATGGCTGAGATAGTGCTCGGGATCAAAATAAAAACCACAGAGAAGTCTGTAGTCTGCAAAAAAATAATAACAAAAAAAACAGGAGGCAATTTTGGATAGAGTGTCTATCAACGTCAGACACTGACAGGGTTGTTCTGGGAAGGAGAGAACCGGTGGAGGTGCTCAGGAACAAATTACAGCA